>NC_141873.1:227241042-227498542 GCF_056163025.1 Triticum urartu | reverse complement strand
TACTACTACTACTACTACTACTACTACTACTTTACATTATGTTGATCTATACTCTTCTATATGCTGCAAGATGCTTGAAGGTGCTAGTCTTCGATAGGCTAGGCTTTCCCCTTCTTTTCTGGCATTCTGCCGTTTAGTCCATAGATACAACCCATTTCCTTTGATACAGATGCATACGTAGTTTAGATTTGATGTAAGTCTTGCGAGTACTTTGGATGAGTACTCACGGTTGCTTTGCTACCTCTTTTTCCCATATATATACACGATTGTTGCGACCAGATGACAGGTCCCAGAAGCCATACGACACCACTGATGACTACTACTACCCCGAGGGTGCCTACTACTACGTGATGGCCGCTGACGACCTGGAGTTGTTAGGAGGCTCCCAGGCAGGAGACCTTGCCTTTTCGATCAATGTTGCTTTTGTGCTAGCCTTCTTAAGGAAAAACTTGTCTAACTTATGTTTGTACTCAGATATTGTTGCTTCCGCTGACTCTTGTGTATTCGAGCTTATGTATTCGAGCCCTCGAGGCCCCTGGCTTGTAATATAAAGCTTGTATTATTTTAATTTGTGTCTAGAGTTGTGTTGTGATATCTTCCCGTGAGTCCTTGATCTTGATCGTACACATTTGCGTGTATGATTACTGTACGATTGAATCGAGGGCGTCACACATAGCTTCATTCTTCTACAGAATTTTTTCCTTGTCTTAAGCGTTGCAATTTTTGAAGTAATTCACGTTGATAATATGATGGAACCCATCGAGTACGCATAGCAGTTTTTAAAGCAGCCCAAGTAGCTGGAATAGGATATAATCTACAATGTTCGGACCACCAAACACATGCAAAACTAGTGAAAGCACAAACAGCAGCAGGAACACGTCTCTCCTCAGGATATTGTAAGCATGTAAAGCATTGTTAAGTTTCTAACTCCCAAGTAAGATATATGTCAGGAACATATCTACCCTCAAATGGTGGAATATTCAATTTTAGTTTAGGAAGATGGTCATGATCTCGTACCTCACGTGGTTGTGCAGCCCTACCATTGCGGTGATATGCATGAGGACGACCTGGTGGTGGTGGTGCTGGTGGTTGCATGTAGTTCTGACTTTGATCACCCTCATCCTTGTAATGGTCCTCCACCTCTGCAGTAGCAGCAGGAGCTACAGAAGCATCAACAGTAGGTACAACGGCACCAGAAGTTTGACTAGGCTCAAGGGGAACGCGATGTGCTCGTCCCACTTGATTTGGAAAGCGATGTTGTTGTTGTTGTAGAGGTGCGACAGGTGCAGCAGGCGGTGGTTGTCGAAGACGTGCGAGCAATTCATTAAACTTGGTATCGAGCTTTATTTCGAACATGTTCTCAATGCCATCTATCTTCTCCATGGCCTCTTCAAATCTGTTTAGCACATCTTCCACCTGTCCACTCATCATTTGCTGAAACTTATCATGTTACTCTTTGTTCGTCATGTTCTCCCATTCAATCTCGTCGGCTTGTGATCCTGCCATGGTTAGCTGCAATAGAAACACACGATAATATGATCCTACAGACTACTAACAAGAGGTGGTGGTGGGTGTCACAAATCCGTCAAGCAAATCTCAAATTCTTACCAGTTCTTACCCAGCAGCAGGCGGTGATCGGCAACCATCGTAGTCAAAACTCTCAAAACTTGGATAGAGCGATTACTAGGGAGAGTCAAACGCACGACGTAGATGTATGTGGAGCTAGGAAGGCTTATAATATGGTAGCAAAAAGAGTTAGCAATAATCAATTCAGAGATGCAAAGTTGAATAAACGCTCAACGACGGTACCATGCTGGTCCTAGGCTAGAGCGTACTAGAGACGTGAGCCTACAACGCGAACAAAATCATGGCGCGGCACGTAAACAAGGGAAAAACACACTCTGGAAAAAAATCGCTCTTTTTTGGCGCTCTTCTTTTTTTTGCGAAAAATCACTATAATGGCGAGTGTCTCAAAACTCTTCCCAGCTCAAACTAACAAGATGGGCACAGAATTTTTTTGACTATTTTTTCGGAAATCAAGGCAGCGACGACGAAAAAGTGCGACAAAAAATCACTATGATGGAACGTGGCACAAAAGACTCGGAAAATCCTAAAAATAGGATAGGGAAAAAATATTTTGGCTGCGAAAATTTTGGCCTAATTTTTTTTTCCGAAACCTACTCAGGCAACGAAACACGAAACGGAAATTAGATGGATCTCGAAAACAAACCTAATATGAAAGGAACTCGAATTGGTGGTGGATATATGGTGGTACGATATGGCAGCGGTGTTTGTATATGGCAGCGATTGTGGTGGCGGTGGTGGTATATGGATACGGATTGGTGGTGGTATATGGATACAGATTGGTGGTGGTAGATGGTAGGGGCGATGATGATGGTGCGGCGGCGGCGGCGTGACAACTTATGACCAGAACTCGAAACTCTAAAAGACTAGACACTAAGACCACCAACTAGACACGATGAGGCAACTGCAAATTCAACAAAGCAAAAACCCTAAAAAGATAATGCAAAGGCTCATATTGGTTCGGATATGACGAACTAACCCTAATTTTTTTGTGGCTTTTTCGTGGACTGTAGGTATGAAGAACAGACTCGATCTAAACTACGAAAAACTATAAAATCTCACCGAGCAACCTGAAAATCTGATACCACTTGATAGAGGCAAAGGTGTCCCGTCTTTCGATGAGATGATGGATATCACTTTGGTGGAAGTCGCCTTTGACGATCCGACTATGAACGTGCGAGGACGTCGCGCCTTAGCAATCGCTAAACCAACTCTGAGAGGTTATTGACCATGCCGGACCACGATCAAACTGACCACAAAAGTCTATTTCTTGCAAGCAAACGAAGAACAAGCAAGAAACTAAGACTGTAATCTAGATATTGCGAATTAAGATGAAAGCTTTATTGATCAAGGTGGGTTTCTGTGACGTGTTGGTATGGTCGTTAAACACAACCGAAGTACGCTGATAACCCACAAGTATAGGGGATCGCAGCAGTTTTTGATAAGTAAAAGTGTCGAACCCAACGAGGAGCTAAAGGCAGAACAAATATTCCCTCAAGTTCTATCGACCACCAATACAACTCTACGCGCGCTTGATGTTCGCTTTACCTAGAAAAAGTATGAAACTATAAGTACTTTGTAGGTGTTTTTGGATAGGTTTGCAAGATAATAAAGATTACGTAAATAAAAACTAGGGGCTGTTTAGATAAAGAAAAAATAAAGTAAATATAGCGAGTGTGGAAAAGCGGTGGTAGGAGTTGCGAAATTGCCCCTAAGCAATTGACTACTTTACTAGACCGATAGCAAGTATTATGTGGGAGAGGCCACTGCTAGCATGTCATCCCTGACTTGGAATTCTATGCACTTATGATTGGAACTATTAGCAAGCATCCGCAACTACTAATGTTCATAGGTAAAACCCAACCATAGCATTAAGATATATTGGTCCCCCTTCAATCCCGTATGCATCAATTTCTATGCTAGGTTGAAGCTTCTGTCACTCTTGCCCTCCAATACATAGTCCTATCAACATACAACTAACCCTAGGGTGTGATCCACGCGCGCAATCATATGATGGGCACCAAAGGACGGCAACATAACCACAAGCAAATTAAATCAATCATAGCAATTCATCAACCACCGATAGGACAACAAAAATCTACTCAGACATCATAGGATGGCAACACATCATTGGATAATAATATGAAGCATAAAGCACCATGTTCAAGTAGAGGGTACAACGGGTTGCGGGAGAGTGGACCGCTGTAGATAGAGGGGGAAGGTGATGGAGATGTTGGTGAAGATGGCGGAGGTGTTGGTGTAGATCGCGGTGATGATGATGATGGCCACGGCAGCGTTCCGGCGCCACCGGAAGAGAAGGGTAGAGGGGGTCCCTTCATCTTCTTCTTCCTTGACCTCCTCCCTAGATGGGAGAAGGGTTTCCCCTCTGGTCCTTGGCCTCCATGGCACGGGAGGGGCGAGAGCCCCTCCGAGATTGGATATGTCTCTCTGTCTCTCTCTGTTTCTGCGTTCTCTTCTGTTGCCCTTTCACCGTTTCTTTTATATCCGGAGATCCGTAACTCCGATTGGAACGAAACCTTCGCCGTGATTTTTTCCTGAAAATTAGCTTTCTTGCTGCTGAAGAAGGGCGTCAACTGCCTTACAGGTGGGTCACGAGGTTCAGGGGCGCGCCCTAGGGGGGGCTACCTCGTGCCCACCTCGGACACTGGTTCGCGTTGATTTTTCTTCCAGATTTTCCAAATATTCCGGAAAGTATCTCCATCCGTTTTTATCCCGTTTGGACTCCGTTTGATATGGATATTCTTCGAAACCAATAACATGCAACAAACAGGAACTGGCATTGGGTACTGGATCAATATGTTAGTCCCAAAAATAGTATAAAAAGTTGCCAAAAGTATATGAAAGTTGTAGAATATTGGCATGGAACAATCAAAAATTATAGATACGACGGAGACGTATCATACGCGAAGTTGCAGCTATGGCGAACCTTTAATCTAAACATAACTTCAAAGTCTAAACGATGCCCTAAGTGTTGTATATATGGAGGAGAGAGGGGGAATTTCGTGGCCCTTGGAGGTGGGGTCCGAAACAAACCCTAACTCTTGTTTCCCCACACACACGGACTCTAAAAATAGCCTATAATCAAGTATTTCGAAATTACATGGGCCTGGCGCAAAAATAAGGTGACACGACACCTAGGATAGCCTCTAGACGAAATTTATGAAGTGGCATGTTGTATATTTCGTCCAAGGCTTCATGCACTCATTATAGTGGCTTCAAAGTCCTGGAATCGTCACTTGTAACTCCGTTCTTGTTCCCCTTGCGCACGCCACCATCTCCATGCTTGAACTTGCTCCAAGGTTCATCTTTCTTCTCCAAGCTAGGCCCTTCATTTGTAAGCAAAACAAATGTATCCAATTTAGGTGGCATCATATTCTCATGAACATTAGAATCATTATCAAGAAACGAAAGTACATGGTAATTTAATTGGCGTGCGCGAGCTCTAGTAATTGGTCCAGTATGTGTAGAAGCAGGGGTTGTGGGTGTAACAATGGTATTGATGTCCTCATCATTACTTGAACTTTTCCAATGTTTCAGACCTATGTTTAATTAAGTAAATATACCCATATCTACTCAAATCATCTGTGAAGGTAAGAAAATAACGACATCCACCACTTGCTTCAACATTCATTGGACCGCATACATCAGTATGTATTATTTCCAGTAAGTCACTAGCCCTCTCCATTGTCATCTTGCCCATAAGGCATGGTTCAATGTCTCAAGTGATTCATAATCATGAGATTCCAAAAGTCCATCAGCATGGAGTTTCTTCATGCGCTTTACACCAATATGACCTAACAGGCAGTGCCACAAGTATGTGGTACTATCATCATTAAATCTTCATATTTTGGCATCAATATTATGAATATTTGTATCACTTCGATCGAGATTCAACAAGAATAAACCATTCACAAGGGGTGCATGACCATTCAAGATATTGTCCATATAAATAGAACAACCATTATTCTCTGACTTAAATGAATAATCGTCTCGCAATAAATAAGATCCATATATAATGTTCATGCTCAACGCAGGCACCAAATAACAATTATTTAGGTTCATTACTAATCCGGAAGGTATTATGAGCGTGCTGATGGTGATCATATCAACCTTGGAGACACTTCCAACATTCATCGTCATCTCACCCTTAGCAAGTCTCCATTCACTTTGTAGTTTCTTTTTCAAGATACAAACAAGAGCAACTGAACCAATATCGAACAGTGAGGCACTACTACGAGTACTAGCAAGGTACACATCAATAACATGTATAACAAATATATCTTTGTTGACGTTGCCAACCTTCTTATCTGCCAAGCATTGAGGGTAGTTCCGCTTCCATTGACCATTCCCCTTGTAATAGGAGCACTTAGTCTCAGGTTTGGGTCTAGCCTTGGGTTTCTTTACGGGGAGTGGCAACTGCCTTGCCATTCTTCTTGAAGTTCCCTTTTTCTCCCTTGCCTTTCTTGAAATTAGTGGTCTTATTAACAATCAACACCTGATGCTTTTTCTTGATTTCTACCTCTGCGGCCTTAAGCATCGCGAATAGCTTAGGGTCATCTTCTCCATCCCTTGCATGTTATAGTTCATCATGAAGCCCTTATGGCTTGGTGGCGGTGACTAGAAAACTTTGTCAACTAATGTCTTATCTGGAAGATTAAATCCCACTTGATTCAAGCGATTATAGCACCCAAACACTCTGAGAACATGCTCACTAACTAAGCTGTCTCTTCCATCTTGCAGGCAAAGAACTTGTCAGAGGTCTCATACGACTCGACACGGGTATGATCCTGAAATACCAATTTCAACTCTTGGAACATCTTATATGCTCCGTGGTGTTCAAAACGTCTTTGGGGCCCTTATTTCTAAGTCGTAAAGCATTATGCACTAAACTATCAAGTAGTCATCAAAATGTGTCTGTCAAATGTTCACAACATCCACAGATGACGCTAGAGGGATTGGCACACCGAGCGGTGCATCAAGGACATAAGCCTTCTGTGCAGCAGTGAGGACAATCCTCAAACTATGGACCTAGTCCACATAATTGCTTACAATACTTTCAACTTAGTCTTTCTCTAGGAACGCACTAAAAACAAGGAGCTATAGCGTGAGCTATCGATCTACAACATAAATTGCAAAGACAATTTATACTATGTTCATGATAATTAGTTCAGTTAAACAAATTACTAATGAACTCCCACTTAAATCAACATCCCTGAAGTTATCCAAGTGATACATGATCCAAATCAAGTAATCCATGTCTGATCATCATTCGATATGGGATCGTCATCAATGGTGAACATCTCCATGTTGATCATATATACTATATGACTCATGTTTGACCTTTCAGTCCTCCGTGTTTCAAGGCCATGTCTATACATGCTATGCTCATCAAGTTTAACCCAAGTATTATGCATGTGTAAAACTGGCTTACACCCATTGTATGTGAACGTAGAGTTTATCATACCCGATCGTCACATGGTGCTTCGAAACGATAAACTTTCACAACGGTGCATACTTAGGGAGAACACAGCTATCTTGAAATTAACTGAAGGGGTCATCGTATAATGCTAGTCCTAAGCAAAATAAGATGCATAAAATATAAATATCACATGCAATCAAAATATGTAACACGATATGGCCATTATCATCTTGTGCTTTTGATCTCCATCTCCAAAGCACCGGCATCATCTCCATCATCACCGGCATGACACCATGATCTCAATTATCATGTCATCACATGGTCGTCTCGCCAACTATTGCTTCTACAACTATTGCTAACGCATAGCAATAAAGTAAATCAATTACATGGCATTAATTGTTGTCACGCAGGTCATACAATAAATTAAAGACAACCCTATGGCTCCTGCCGGTTGCCGTACTCGTCAACATGCAAGTCGTGAATCAATTACAAAACATGATCATCTCAAACATCAACATAATCACATCATGTTTTGGCCATACCACATCGCAACATGCCCTCCAAAAACAAGTTAGACGTCCTCTACTTTGTTGTTGCAATTTTTAGCTGCTAGGGCAAACTATAAGAACTATTGTTATCTACACAAAACCACAATGGTGATATAAAAGTTGCCTTTTAACCTTCTACAAGGACCTCCCTCGACAAACCAGATTCAACTAAAGTGGGAGAGACAAACACCCACAAATCCACTTTTATGCAATACAAGTCGCATGTTAAGCAATGGAACCGATCTCATGTACATGGACATGTAAGGTTGGTCCGAGCCTCTTCATCCCACAATACCGCCGAATCCAAATAAGTCAAGGGAAGTAAGCAATCTGAACATCAATGCTCAATAACTTTGTGTTCTACTCGTGCATATACATCTACAGATAGACCTATCTCTGATACCACTGATGGGGAATGTTGCATGAAAATCAAAAAAAAAATCTACAAACACCAAAGATCTAATCTAGGAGATGCATAGCAATGAGATGGGACTGTGTCTACATACCCTTGTAGACTGAAGGCGGAAGCGTATATAACGTGGTTGATGTAGTCGTACTCTTTGCGATCCAATCACGATCTAATCTAATCTAGCGCCGAACGGACGGCACCTCCGCGTTCAGGACACGTGCGGCTCGATGACGTCTCCTCCTTCTTGATCAAGCAAGCAAGAGAGGAGAAGTAGCTGGGATCTCAATCAGCACGACGGTGTGGTGGAGATGGTGGTGGTGCAATCTCGGCAGGCCTTCGCCAAACGCTACTGGAACCAATCTGAGGAGAAAAAGAGTTTTGGGAGAGGTAGGGTTGCCGCCAGGGTGTGGGATTTGGTGTGTCCATCCCCTCCCTCTCCCACACTATTTATAGGAGGCAAGGGGAAGGATTAGGGTGCAGCCTTGGCCCCTCCTCCAAGGGAGGGGGCGCCGGCCTAGGCAGGAATCCTCCCTCCCCAAGGCACCTAGGAGGGTGCCTTCCCCCCTTAGGACTCCTCCCCTTTTTCTTGTTCTAGGTGCATGGGCCTCTTGGGGATGGTGCCCCTGGCCCATGTATGCCAGGGCACCCCCCTACAGCCCACGTGGGCCCTCGGGGCAGGTGGACCCCGGACCCCTTTCGGCACTCCCGGTACAATACCGATAATGCCCGAAACTTTTCTGGCGACCAAAACAGGACTTCCTATATATGAATATTTACCTCAGGACCGTTCGGAGCTCCTCGTGATATCTGGGATCTCATCCGGTACTCTGAACAACATTCGGTTACCAATGCACATATCCCAATACTACTCTAGCGTCATCAAATGTTAAGCGTGCGGACTGTTGGGGATATTACTACTGGACGTAAACCGGCCAGGGGTAGCCGGGTTAACTCTATGAAGATTAGAGGCCCATAAAAATGTGAGGATGGTGGAGCTTTATGAAGGCCCAAGGCCCAAAGGCGGGTTAAGTCCTGTAGATGTAAACCGACTTTCTCATGTAACTTGTATTGTAAGATAGGGAGGATAGAGACCGAGTTGGACACATTGATGATCCAGCCTCGGGACTCTGTAAACCGACGAGCGTCGACTTATGTATATAAAGGGGCGACCCGACGTTGGTTTAGGGACAACAGATAACAACTCGAGATCCAGGCAAAGCGGATTCGCTCCCTGGTCATCGAAACCCCAGCAATTCCATCATAACTAGACATAGGCTTTTACCTTCATCGAAGGGGCCGAACTAGTATAAAACTCTCGTGTCCCTTGTCCGGTTTAAACCCTTTTAAGCTAACCCGTAGCAATGGCTCCATGACTAAGTCCTTTCACAAGGACATCTGCCGTGACAAAACCACGATAGTTGGCATCCACCGTGGGGCTATCGCATATTGGCTTCGAGTTCTTAAAGGGCAGCTTCGAAGGACTCAAGGGAAACACTGTGGGCCGGATGACTAAGAGTCGTCGCGGCAAGCTCTACATCGACGATGCAGGATGGGGTCCCGAGGCCGGTTCAATTGAATACGGGTACCGGGTCCCCTTTGGTGGGATTTACGTCTTCATTGGCAGGATCGGCGAACTGGGCCCTGAACCGGACACCTGCACCGACACCATCGAGACGGCTCAGCGTACAAGCTCTGCCCCGGTTCAGCCCGCCGTAAAACATGTCTTCGTAGGTGTCATCCATGGAGCGGAATATGAGGACGGACCGGCATCTGGTGGAGAAACCATTGTCTATTCTGATGATGAGTCTTCAACCAGAGAGACCGAGTCACTATATCAGCTGTAGGACGGCCGGATTAGTGGAGGTTCCGATGGCAACAGTATTCTGGACCCCCTCGATCTATAGGCGTTTTGTGAGATATTTCAGCACCATTGTTGCACCTCTCAATGAGCTTACAAAGAAGGATGTGCCTTTTTTTGGGGTATCGCACAGGAAGAAGCCTTCACGGTATTGAAAGATAAGTTGACACATGCTCCTTTACTCCAACTTCCTAATTTTAATAAGACTTTTGAGCTTGAATGTGATGCTAGTGGAACTGGATTAGGAGGTGTGTTATTACAAGATGGCAAACCTGTTGCACACTTTTATGAAAAATTGAGTGAGCCTAGTCTGAATTATTCTATGATAAAGAATTATATGCTCTTGTTCGGACTTTAGAAACATGGCAACATTATTTATGGCCCAAAGAATTTGTTATACATTCTGATAATGAATCATAGAAACATATTAAAAGTCAAGCTAAACTGAATCGTAGACATGCTAAATGGGTTGAATTCATTGAGACTTTCCCTTATATCATTAAACACAAGAAGGGTAAAGAAAATGTTATTGCTGATGCATTGTCTCGTCGCTATACTATGCTTTCACAACTTGACTTCAAAATATTTGGTTTCGAAACCATCAAAGATCAATATGTGCATGATGCTGATTTTAAAGATGTAATGCAGAATTGTAAAGAAGGAAGAACGTGGAACAAGTTCGTCCTTAATAATGGATTTGTGTTCCGTGCTAACAAGCTGTGCATTCCAGCTAGCTCCGTTCGTCTTTTGTTGTTGCAGGAGGTGCATGGAGGAGGATTAATGGGACACTTTTGCGTCAAGAAGACGGAGGATATACTTGCTACACATTTCTTTTGGCCAAAGATGACACGGGATGTTGAGCGTTTTGTTGCTTGCTGCACTACATGTCAAAAAGCTAAGTCACGACTCAATCCTCATGGTTTATATATGCCTTTGCCTGTACCTGGTGTTCCTTGGGAGGATATATCTATGGACTTTGTTTTAGGTTTACCTCAAACAAAGAAGGGGAGGGATAGCATATTTGTTGTCATGGATAGGTCCTCGAAAATGGCACACTTTATACCATGTCATAAAAGCGATGATGTTGTTATTGTTGCTGATTTGTTCTTTCATGAAATTATTCGCTTGCATGGTGTGCCAAATACTATTGTTTCAGATCGTGATACTAAATTTCTTAGCCACTTTTGGAGATGTTTATGGTCTAAGTTGGGGACTAAACTGCTTTTTAGTACTACTTGTCACCCCCAAACTGATGGACGAACGGAAGTAGTCAATAGAACATTGTCTACTATGCTTAGGGCTGTTTTTAAGAATAACAAGAAAATGTGGGAAGAATGCTTGCCTCATATTGAATTTTCTTACAATCATTCATTGCATTCTACTACTAAGATGTGCCCTTTTGAAATTGCGTATGGTTTCCAACCTTGTGCACCTATTGATTTGTGGCCTCTTTCATCTTTGGAGAAGGTTAATTTTGATGCTAAACAACGTGCTGAATTGATCTTAAAAATTCATCAGCTAACTAAGGAGAACATTGAGCGTATGAATGGTAAATATAAACTTTCTGGAGATAAGGGTAGAAAACGTGTTGTCTTTGCACCTGGAGATCTTGTTTGGTTACATTTGCGTAAGGATAGATTCCCTAATTTGTGCAAATCAAAGCTAATGGGCGGATGTTGGTGTTAGAACCGGCGGATCTCGGGTATGGGGTTCTGAACTGTGCGTCTTAGGTCAATGGTAACAGGAGACAGGGGACACGATGTTTACCTAGGTTCGGGCCCTCTCTATGGAGGTAATACAAGAGTTGATCTACCACGAGATCATAATGACTAAACCCTAAAAGTCTAGTCTGGCTATGATTATGATAATGAATCTCCCCTCTCCGAACTAAGTCCTCCGGTTTATATAAACACCGGGAGGATCTAGGGTTACAGAAGGTCGGTTACAAAGAAAGGAATCTACATATTTGGTCGCCAAACTTGCCTTCCACGCCAAGGAGAGTCCCATCCGGACACGGGTGCAGTCTTCGGTCTTCGTGTTCTTCACAGCCCATCAGTCCGGCCCATGGCTAATAGACCGGACACCCGAGGACCCCTTAGTCTAGGACTCCCTCAGTAGCCCCTGAACCTGGCTTCAATGACAAAGTATCCGGCGCATAGATCTGTCTTCGACATTGCAAGGCGGGTTCCTCCTTCCGAACACCAAGATAGTCTTCGGACGTATTGATCGTGTCCAGACCTGTAACACACACACCACACACAACCGCCGAGAGATTATAATAATCCACGAGTCCAATCTGCTGACCACTTTTTACAACATGACATTGCGTCTGCCCGGTCATAATTTCGAACCGTTTTTCGTCTGTTGCTCCATGTTTCGAGACATGGTTGCCATTGGCTCGTCTTGTCAAAGCAGAGGTCGTGTCCCCTTATTGCGGGATTCTCATCAATACGGGCGTGGGTAACCCAACCGTGCCGTTTACACAGCCCTTGGGAGTGGGCGAATTCTAAGGCGAGTGGGGAGGCGTTCAATACTTACTGCCCTTATAAGGAGATAAGAATCCCCTTTCTTCTCCCCACGCCTTCTCTCTTCCTCTGCCCTTCCACTCTTGAGCTCCATCACCCAAGCTCTCATCTTCTTCCCACTCAAGCTAGCACTCAACCATGTCCGGATCCAGAGGTCAAGGCAAGTGGATGGTCTCCTCCATCAAGGAGGAGGACATTACTAAGCTTCGGGCGACCGGGTACCTGGTGAAGGAAATCGCCCACCGTCTTCCAGCCTAGGGGCAAGTCGTCCCCACACCAAAGCCCAATGAGAGGGTGGTATTCATCCCTCATTTCCTCCGCGGGCTAGGGTTTCCACTCCACCCTTTCGTCCGCGGGATGATGTACTATTACGGGATAGACTTCCATGATCTATCCCCGAACTCCTTCCTCAACATCTCGGCATTCATCGTCGTGTGTGAGGCCTTCCTCCACATCCAACCCCACTTCGAGATGTGGCTCAAGGTCTTCAATGTGAAGCCGAAGGTGGTGGATGGCCAGCACGCGGAGTGCGGAGGTGCCATGGTGAGCAAGCTGACTAATGTCTCCTGGCCGAAAGGCACTTTCGTGGAGACTGTCAAGGAATGGCGGAAACAATGGTTCTACATCATAGAACCCCACGGTGCAAACTGGGCCGCCGCTGCCGAATTCAACTCCGGCACTCCAATGCGGCTCACCTCCTGGGTTGAGAAGAGCCCGAATTGGTCATTGTCAGATGAGCTGATAGCGCTGTAGACACGCGTTCAAAGTATGGTGGGCAAGGATATCAAGCTTGTCGATATAATCCAGGTGATGCTAGTTCGCCGGATACTCCCGTGCCAAAGCCGAAGCCGCCCTCTATGGGTGTTTAATCCGAAGAAGCACCATACCCTAAAGAGGCTCTTCGAAACTTCTCACAAAGACGCCTGGAAGTTTCTCTTCAAGGGCAACGAGACACCGCCGGCCACGGATTCGGACCGCGGGCACGACATCAATCACCTTGCCAACGAGGTATGTTATTTTTAACGCATCCCCTACTTGCTTGTTTCGAGGATGATATCTAAGCTATTATTATCATTGCTTCTTCAGGACTGGATGGAGAGGGCGAAGTAGATCCGGTGTCCGGCTTCGCTGCCTGAAGAACTAGTCATCCCGTGTTTAGCGAAGATGTTGGTGCCGGCACCCTATACGACGCCGACGAAGAAGGCCACGGGGAAGGCCAAGGGGGTCCGGAGTGGCCCCGCCGCAAGGGCGCTTCGAACGTGACGTCCGAAGACAAGACCCGTTCCTCCGTCGCCGAAGACGACGATGATGAGGAGGAGAAGAGCGACTCTCCCTCTGATGGAGGGAGGAAGAAGAGGGCGGCCTCCACAATTCTAGAGGTGGAGGCGCCCAAGAAGGGGTAAGGCCCGCTCGCGGGCATCTCCGCATGGGACGTCGACAACAGTCCGGAGCGACGCCCCCGCACTAAGCCTCGGGCCGCATCGTAAGTGCTAAGACTCGTACATGCCCATAAATCTAACCTCTCCTCTTTGTCGTATTGACATCATTAATTATGCTATTGCAGTTCGGCCCATGACAGCTCCCAGCGATCCTCATCAAGAGGATCGTTGGACTCAAAGGAGATGGCCAGCAAGACACCGCCGGCCGCTTACTCTCCCGAGGCCCAGGGAGACGTCGAGGTGCTATCCCGAAGGACCTTCCCAGGCTAGGGAGGCGTTCAGGAGGCCGTCAAGGCGGTGCCGGAGGGCGATACCTCGACCGCCGGACACATGGGGGAACAAGCCCCCATGGAGACTGGCGATGGGGGCCGTACTCGATTCGGCCCACCTTTGGGAACGGATCCGGATACCCATATGGCCCCGGAGTCCGACAAGCAGCCTCCATCATGAGAAGGAGGCGCGCCCGTCCCACCAGCGACCTGTGTCCAACCAGAGGCGCCGGATAATCTGTTGGAAGCGCTACCAGGCACTATCGTTGTGGAACAATACCGTATCCTTATGGGTACGGTGATTCAGAAGGTTCAGTCCGTCAAGAGCAGACTGACCAAAGCCTGCAGCGGCTTGCTGACAGGTTTTGAGGTAAGCGGCATTTAACCGAGAAAATCTCCACATAGACAGTAGCCCCTGAGACACTGTCCGGTGTTCGGAAAGACAAGCCGGACAGAGGATCAATTAAATTTCGCAGGAAACTAACCAAGTGTGTCTGATGTTAATAAGCAGGCGTCACTGCTGGCCGCGACTTCTCATGCTGTTGAAGTCTCCGGACTAAAGCAGAAACTGGAGCGGGCCGAAGAAGAGCTTGGCCATGCGAGGAAGCAGCTAGAAGACCAACAAGGTATGCAATGGCTCGCTATATATTCGGAAAGAGTAAATGATGTATACTGACCGTAGCATCATTAGATGTGTAGGTATGATGGCCGAGGTAGAGGCCCTGAAAACGACCATGGCTGAAGCTGAGGAGAGAGCCGTCAAGGAGCATGCCACTCGCAAGAAGCTGAAGGCCCTGCTGAATGAGGTCCAGCAAGAGCTCCAAGACGCGGTGAAGAAGTACGAGACCCTGGAGGGCGATGTTTCGGCTTGAGAGACCGAACTCTCTAGGGCTCCTCAAAGTGCGGAACCGGCCCTGGTTGAAGCCTAGGGTGCCCTCCAGGAAACCCAAGAGCCCAGGAAGATCACGGCGGGTAAGGCGTTTAGCATGCAAAGCAAATATATAAAGAAGAAGTATTTCTTACTAACCCGGATTCGGAGTTCTCTAGGGGCCTTCGCAGATCTGTCGCGCAGTGTGTCCGACGCTGCGGAGTTCTTCCGAGCTGAAGAAGGGAGCTCCACAGAGAAATTGTTCTGGTCGCAGTATCTTGCGCCAGAGCATCCCGTGCCTTTCACCGATCAGCTGAAACAGCTGGTGGAGCTACATAAGGTGGCCGAGCTAGCCATGAAGGATTTGACAAATCGGCTATGGCCAGCCGAAGCTATGCCCGGCAGCTACTTCGGGCTCGTGAAGCGGCTGGTGAACGCCTGTCCTCGGCTGGATGTCGTCAAGCGATCGGCCTGCATTGAAGGTGCACACATGGCCTTCGCCCACTGCAAGATGTGGTGAGCGAAGATGGACGACGTCGAGCTGAATAAGGGGCTGCCGGGCAGGGAGCACCGCACACCCGAGCGCTATTTTGCAGATGTCCTAGAGGGGTCTCGCATTGTAGCAACGCAGTGTGCGCAGGACACTATCTTTGAATGAATGTATTCAAGTTCCTTCTACCTTGTATGATAGAACAAAGCGGGTTTGCGATATAATGCTTGTTATGTTTTTAAATTTTTCCTCCTGTGCGGCCGTGTTATGTGAAATCTGAGGGTTTTCCAGTCGTCGGCTTCTGCCCCCACGTAGGTAGTACAGGGGTGTTCGGGATGGTATGTAAACAATCTTGACCCAATTATATGGTCCTTGGAGGAGTTGTTTAGCGCAACGAACCAGGCAACCAGACTATGCAGCGTTAACGCCCTCACTTAACCATAGGAGTTCACCAATAAAAACATGGGCGCAGCCCCTAGTATCCGAACTAGAGTGCTATAAGCGTCTGATCGGGAAGTACCAATCCTTCGCGTAATGCGGAAGAAATCTCCAACGATTTACATCCTCCAAACAGCTGACCGGCTCTAGCCGCATCATGACAGTCAGTTTTCGGCTTTCTCTACTGAGGTGCTCCTTTGGATAAACCAAGGCACAATCGCAGTAGTTCTCCCTTTACTACCTTGGCCGATATAGCGGAACGTAAGGTAGCAAGCATAGGAGCTAGGCAACCCAACTATTGACCAAAGACATGATTCGGAGCCAATGCACATAATGCTAAATTCGAGGTGCCGAACTATACTTATAAAAAGTATTCGGACTTTTGTTGCCGTAGTGTGGGGTGCTATGAAGCCCCTGGCAAACATCAAACGTACCAAAGTGTATGGGTGCTACCTGATAGGGTTACCCATAGGGGAGGAAGAAAAAGAGAAAAAAAAGAAAGAAAACAAAAAATGTGCAAAGGTGGTAAGCTAGGGCTTTAAAGCTCCAGCCGCGAACCGTTTCATTGTAATTTGATTAATACATCGAGGTGCATTGGTACAAGTAGCGTGATAAGCAATAGGCTATTTAACATGCCAAAAACCAAGGGAGAGCTACATGTGGGTCCTGAAAAACAGGTAGAGTGATTGTTAACGAAACCACCTTGAAAATCCACGTACGTCTGCATTTCTCAACATCTTGGTGTGTTTATCCTTCAAGAGGACTGGTGATCATGCCATCCGATGGGGCCTACAGGATTGAAACCTGAAAAGGAAACGAAGAAAAGTGAAAGTATTTGCGTATCCGATGTCGGTTGAGCCGTACTGTGGATCACAAACTAGCTATGCCTCTGTCGATGCCCATGGAATTTTGAGTGCGTAGTTATGTACGCGTTGTACGAATGCCACTACTTCACCGGGACTGAGACGGAAGCCGAATTGCTAGTCTAGCTCCTGACGAGATGAGCTGTCCTGCTGCAGGGTAGTTCGGACCCTCTTGACGGTGTCCATGGGCTCAGCAGCCGAATTAAGGTTCTGCTTGAGAAGGCCGATCTGTACTTCTGCTGCTTTAAGGCAGCTGTGTGCTCTTCTATACGGAGAGAGAGTTTTGTATTTCCATTGACTGTTATGACGCCACATGGACCAGGCATCTTGAGTTTGAGATAAGCATAGTGTGGCACTGCATTGAATCAGGCGAATGTGGTCTGTCCGAGCAGTGCGTGATAGACGATGCGAAAGGGGACTATGTCGAAGATTAACTCCTCGCTTCGGAAATTGTCCGGAGATCCGAAGACAACCTCGAGTGTGATTGAGCTCGTACAGCGGGCCTCTACACCCGGTATGACTCCTTTGAAGGTAGTCTTTGTGGGTTTGATCCATGATGGATGACTGCCCATTTTCCACACTGTATCCTGATAGATCGAGTTGAGGCTGCTGCCACCATCCATCAGGACTCGCGTCAGGTGGAACCCATCAATTATTCGGTCCAGGACCAGTGTGGCTGAATCGCCATGCCGAATACTAGTCGGATGGTCCCGATGATCAAAAGTGATCGGGCATGATGACCATGGATTGAATTTTGGGGCGACTGGCTCTATCGCATAGACGTCCCTGAGTGCGCGCTTGCGCTCCCTCTTGGGGATGTGTGTAGCATATATCATGTTCACCGTTTTGACCTAAGGGGGAAACTTCTTCTATCCCCCTGTGTTTGGCTGCAGGGGCTCCTCGTCATTGTCCTCGCTCTGCGATCCCTTTTCCTTGTTCTCGGCATTTAACTTGCCGACTTGCTTAAAAACCCAGCAATCTCTGTTGGTATGGTTGGCTGGTTTGTCTGGGGTGCCATGGATTTGGCATAGACAGTTGAGTATGCAGTCCAGGCTGGATGGTCCCTGATTATTTCTCTTGTACAGTTTCTTCCGCTGGCTGGACTTGGAGCCACTGAATCCGGCGTTGACAGTAGTGTCGTCGGTATTATTACCATTGCTTCGGCATTTGTGTCTGTTACGTCGGAGCTTGCCGTTGCTGTTTTTGGCCTTGGAGGGGCCTGCGTCACTAGCCGTATTTTTACTACGAGGCAGCCAACTATCCTCACCTTCACAAAAGCGGGTCATAAGTGCCGTGAGGGCCGGCATAGATTTCGGCTTTTCTTGGCCGAGGTGGCGGGCGAGCCATTCATCGCGAATGCTATGTTTGAAGGCCGCTAGAGCTTCGGCATCCGGACTGTCGATGATCTGGTTCTTTTTGGTTAGGAACCTAGTCCAAATTTCCTGGCTGACTCTCTAGGTTGTTGGACTATGTGGCTTAAGTCATCGGCGTCTGGTGGCCGGACATATGTACCTTGGAAGTTGTCAAGGAAGGCTTCTTCCAAGTCCTCCCAGCTGCCGATAGAGTTTTCAGGCAGGCTGTTTAACCAATGCCGAGCTGTCCCTTTGAGCTTTAGTGGGAGGTATTTGATAGCGTGGAGGTCATCTCCGCGGGCCATGTGGATATGGAGAATAAAATCCTCGATCCATACCACGGGGTCGGTTGTTTCGTCGTATGATTCAATGTTAACGGGTTTGAACCCTTCGGGGAATTCGTGATCCATTACTTCATCCATGAAGCAAAGAGGGTGTGCGGTGCCTCTATATCAGGTCGTGTCGCGACGTAGCTCCGATGGAGTCCGTCTGCAGTTGTCGGCTCGAGAGGTTCCTCAGGCACGATGAAATCTTTGTTGCCGAGGCTCGCCTCATCCTTAGAGAGCGGAAGATAATTACTGTCCTCTTAGTCCTCGTGCGTGGCCTGTTTACCAGGGCTATCCTGCCCATCTTCCCGTTCATCCTGTTCGGTAGCTGCGTCAACGGGGTCTTCGTTGTCTTCGGCACCTTCCGGAGTGTTATCTTCTCCTGTACCGCTGTTGCTATCTTTACTGCGGCATGACTTAGAGCGGCGCCGCTGACGTCGGTGTTTCGATTGTATCTCAGGAGGTTTATCCTCAACTGGATCTTCTTTGTCATCGCCGCTATTCTCCTTTGGTGCATCCACCACGTGCACATCGTACGAGGAAGTGGCCGTCCAACGTCCGGTGCATGGCGGGTCCTGGGCCTCTTCTTCTCTGGCATCATCGTCCATACTGTCGATGTCATCGGAGTTGTAATCGAGCATGTCAGTTAAGTCTTCGACAGTGGCTATAAAGTGGGTGGCGGGTGGGGAGAGAAATTCCTTGTCATCAGCTTCTAGTTTGAACCGGATATAGTTCGGCTGCGAGTCCCCCGCCAAGTATAGGTTCTTTAATGAGTTTAGCACGTCGACCAAAGGCGAGTGCTGGAAGATGTCTACGGATCTAGGGTTACACAAGGTCGATTACAAAGAAAGGAATCTCCATATTTGCTCGCCAAGCTTGCCTTCCATGCCAAGGAGAGCCCCATCCGGACACGGGTGCAGTCTTCGGTCTTCGTGTTCTTCACAGCCCATCAGTCCGACCCATGGCTAACAGGCCGGACGCCCGAGGACCCCTTAGTCCAGGACTCCCTCAGTTATATTTGTGTAAGGACAGATTCCCTAATTTGTGCAAATCAAAGCTAATGGCACATGCTGATGGTCCATTTAATGTGTTAGAGAAAATAAATGATAATGCATATAAACTTGAGTTGCCTGCAGATTTTGGGGTTAGTCCCACATTTAACATTGTAGATTTGAAGCCTTATTTGGGTGAGGAAGATGAGCTTTCGTCGAGGATGACTTCATTTCAAGAAGGGGAGGGTGATGAGGACATCAATACCATTGTTACACCCACAGCCCCTACTGCTACATATACTGGACCAATTACTAGAGCTCGCGCACGCCAATAAAATTATCAGGTAATTTCGTTTCTTGGTAATGATTCTAATGTTCATGAGAATATGATGCTGCTTGCTACCTCTTGAGCATGCGTTGGTTTTCCCTTGAAGAGGAAAGGGTGATGTAGCAAAGCAACGTAAGTATTTCCCTCAGTTTTTGAGAACCAAGGTACTAATCTAGCAGGAGACCACGCACGAGTCACCTCGTACCTACACAAACAAATAAGAACCGCGCAACCAACGCGATAAAGGGGTTGTCAATCCCTTCACGGCCACTTGCAAGAGTGAGATCTGATAGAGATAATAATAATAGTAAGATAAATATTTTTGGTATTTTTATGATATAAATTGAAAGTAAATATTGCAACATAAAATAGACTGGAAACTTGTATGATGGAAAATAGACCCGGGGGCCATAGGTTTCACTAGTGGCTTCTCTCAAGATAGCATAAGAATTACGGTGGGTGAACAAATTACTATTGAGCAATTGATAGAATTGAGCATAATTATGAGAATATCTAGGTATGATCATGTATATAGGCATCATATCCGTGACAAGTAGACCGACTCCTGCCTACATATACTACTATTACTCCACACATCGACCGCTATCTAGCATGCATCTAGAGTATTAAGTTCATAAGAACAGAGTAACGCTTTAAGCAAGATGACATTATGTAGAGGGATAAACTCATGCAATATGATATAAACCCCATCTTTTTATCCTTGATGGCAACAATACAACACGTGTCATTTCCCTTTCTATCACAGGGATCGAGCACCGCAAGATTGAACCCAAAGCTAAGCACTTCTCCCATTGCAAGAAAGAACAATCTAGTAGGCCAAACCAAACTAATAATTTGAAGAGACTTGCAAAGATAACCAATCATACATAAAAGAATTCAGAGGAGATTCAAATATTGTTCATAGATAGTCTTGATCATAAACCCACAATTCATCGGATCTCGACAAATACACCACAAAAGAAGATTACATCGAATAGATCTCCAAGAGAATCGAGGAGAACTTTGTATTGAGATCCAAAGAGAGAGAAGAAGCCATCTAGCTAATAACTATGGACATGAAGGTCTGAAGTAAACTACTCACACATCATCGGAGGGGCCATGGAGTTGATGTAAGGCCCTCCGTGATCAATGCACCCTCCGGTGGAGCTCCAGAAAAGGCCCCAAGATGGGATCTCTTAGGTACAGAAGGTTGCGGCGGTGGAAATAGGGTTTCGTGGTGCTCCTGGATGTTTTCGGGGTATGTGAACATATATAGGAGGAAGAAGTAGGTCGGTTGAGCCACAAGGGGAAGGGCGCGCCCAGGGGGGTAGGCGTGCCCCTGCCTCGTGGCCACCTCGTTGGTTGCTTGACGTCCACTCCAAGTCCTATGGATCACGTTTGTTCCAAAAATCATGCTCCCGAAGGTTTCATTCCGTTTGGACTCTGTTTGATATTCTTTTTCTGCGAAACACTGAAATAGGCAAAAAAACAGCAACTTGGGCTGGGCCTCCGGTTAATAGGTTAGTCCCAAAAATAATATAAAAGTGTATAAATAAGCCCATTAAATATCCAAAACAGAATATATAATAGCATGGAACAATCAAAAATTATAGATATGTTGGAGACGTATCAGCATCCCCAAGCTTAATTCTTGCTCGTCCTCGAGTAGGTAAATGATAAAAATAGAATTTTTGATGTGGAATGCTTTCTAGAATATTCATCAATGTATTTTTCTCTATTGTGGCATGAATGTTCAGATCCAAACGATTCAAGATAAAATTTTATTGTTGACATAAAAATAGTAATACTCTAAGTATGCTAATCAAGCAATTATGTCTTATCAAAATAACATAGCCAAAGAAAACTTATCCCTACAAAGTCATATAGTTTGGCCATGTTTCATTTTCATCACGCAAAACGCTCTCATCATGCACAACCCCGATGACAAGCCAAGCAATTGTTTCATACTTAGCCTTTTGAAACTCTTTCAACTTTTACACAATATGAGCGTGAGCCATGGACATAGCACTATGGGTGGAATAGAATATGATGATTGAGGTTGTGTGAGAAGACAAAAAAAATGAGAAAGTCTCGCATTGACACGGTGATGACCCGCAAGTATAGGGGATCTATCATAGTCCTTTTGATAAGTAAGAGTGTCGAACCCAACGAGGAGCAGAAGGAAATGATAAGCGGTTTTCAGCAAGGTATTCTCTGCAAGCACTGAAATTATAGGTAATAGATAGTTTTGTGATAAGATAATTTGTAACGAGCAACAAGTAACAAAAGTAAATAAAGTGCAGCAAGGTGGCCCAATCCTTTTTGTAGCAAAGGACAAGCCTGGACAAACTCTTATATAGAAGAAAGCGCTCCCGAGGACACATGGGAATTATCGTCAAGCTAGTTTCATCACGTTCATATGATTCGCGTTCGGTACTTTGATAATTTGGTATGTGGGTGGACCAGTGCTTGGGTACTGTCCTTACTTGGACAAGCATCCCACTTATGATCAACCTCTATTGCAAGCATCCGCAACTACAACAAAATTATTAAGGTAAACCTAACCATACCATGAAACATATGGATCCAAATCAGCCCCTTACGAAGCAACGCATAAACTAGGGTTTAAGCTTTTGTCACTCTAGCAACCCATCATCTACTTATTACTTCCCAATGCCTTCCTCTAGGCCCAAATAATGGTGAAGTGTCATGTAGTCGACGTTCACATAACACCACTAGAGGAGAGACAACATACATATCATCAAAATATCGAACGAATACCAAATTCACATGACTACTAATAGCAAGACTTCTCCCATGTCCTCAGGAACAAATGTAACTACTCAGAAAGCATATTCATGTTCATAATTAGAGGGGTATTAATGTGCATATAGGATCTGAACATATGATCTTCCACGAAGTAAACCAACTAGCATTAACTACAAGGAGTAATCAACACTAGTAGCAACCTACAGGTACCAATCCTAGACTTAGAGACAAGAATTGGATACAAGAGATGAACTAGGGTTTGAGAGGAGATGGTGCTGGTGAAGATGTTGATGGAGATTGGGCCCCTCCCAATGAGAGGAGCGTTGGTGATGATTTCCCCCTCCCGGAGGGAAGTTTCCCCGGCAGAACAGCTCCGCTAGAGCCCTAGATTGGTGCCGCCAAGGTTCCGCCTTGTGGCGGCGGAGTCTCGTCCCGAAAGCTTGCTTATTACTTTTTCCTCAACGAAAGACTCCATATAGCAGAAGATGGGCATCGGAGGGCCACCAGGGGGCCCACGAGGCAGGGGGTGCCCAGGGGGGTAGGGCGCGCCCCCACCCTCGTGGCTGGTGAGTGGCCCCCCTCTGGTACTTCTTGCGCTCAGTATTTTTATATATTCTGAAAATAACTTCTGTGAAGTTTCAGGACTTTTAGAGCTGTGCAGAATAGGTCTCTAATATTTGCTCCTTTTCCATCCCAGAATCCCAGCTGTCGGCATTCTCCCTCTTTATGTAAACCTTGTAAAATAAGAGAGAATAGGCATAAGTATTGTGACATAATATGTAATAACAGCCCATAATGCAATAAATATCGATATAAAATCATGATGCAAAATGGACGTATCAACTCCCCCAAGCTTAGACCTCGCTTGTCCTCAAGCGAAAGCCGAAATCAAAAAATATGTCCACATGTTTAGAGATAGATGTGTCGATAAAAATAAAATACGGACATGAGGGCATCATGATCATTCTTAGAACAACAACTTATATAATTATTGTCATATGATCTCTTATGCTAGAGTAATAATTCAAACACAATTTCAAGTATGAATCATAAACTTCATTGAAAACTAACAAACTATAATCTCAGTCATTGAAGCAATTGCAATTTATCATAACATAGGAAAGAGTCAATATATGAGCTTTTCAGCAAGTCCACATACTCAACCGTCTTTTAGTCTTTCACAATTGCTAACACTCATGCAATATTTATGGGTATGAAGTCCTAATCGGACACAGAGAAAGATAGGGGCTTATAGTTTTGCCTCCCAACGTTTTACCTCGAGGGTAATGTCAACAATAATAGTTCATGAAAACTCACATCCAATTAGCCATATATACCAAGATTCTTCTAACATATTGTGCTTGCCAAAAGATAAAATGTAAAAAGGAAAGGTGAAGATCACCATGACTCTTATGTAAGGTAGGAGATAAAAGTAAAAGATAGGCCCTTCGAGAGGGAAGCAGAGGTTGTCATGCGCTTTTATGGTTGGATGCACAAAATCTTAATGCAAAAGAACGTCACTTTATATTGCCACTTGTGATATGGACCTTTATTATGCAGTCCATCGCTTTTACTTCTTCCACGTCACAAGATCGTATAAAGCTTATTTTCTCCCACACTAATAAGTCATACATATTTAGAGAGCATTTTTTATTGCTTGCACCGATGACAACTTGCAGGATCTTACTCAATCCATAGGTAGATATGGTGGACTCTCATGGCAAAACTGGGTTTAATGGTATTTGGAAGCACAAGTAGTATCTCTACTTGGTGCAAAGAGTTTAGCTAGCATGAGGGGGAAAGGCAAGCTCAACCATGTTGGATGATCCATGGCAATATAATTTATCTTAGATGTAAGAAAACATAACCCATTACGTTGTCTTCCTTGTCCAACGTCAACTCTTTAGCATATCATATTTTAATGAGTGCTCACAATCATAAAAGATGTCCAAGATAGTATATTTATATGTGAAGACCTCTCTTTCTTTATTACTTCCTATTAATTGCAACGATGACCAATACTATGTTTGTCAACTCTCAACAACTTTTATTCATAATACTCTTTATATGTGAGCTCATTACTCTCCATAAGATCCTTATGATCTCTTTTATTTATTTTTATTCTTTTCTCTTTTCTTTTATTCACTCAAGATCATGGCAAAATAATCAAGCCCTTGACTCAACACTAATCTTTATTATATAGCTCACGGACTCGATTACATAGAGGGATCATAAAGCAAAACTCAAAACTAGATCATACTAAAAACTTTTATTCTACTAGATCAAAATATTATCAAAATGATCGAACTAAGAAAAATGATAAAGATAGAGATGTGATGGTGATACGATACCGTGGCACCTCCCCGAAGCTTGGTAGTTGCCAGGGGGAGTGCCCATACCCATGTGATTATGTTTCCTTTGTTGGTGAAGAAGATGGTGGTGATGATGGGTAGTCGCACATCGAGCGTAAGAGATTCTCCAACTTCCGGATAATGCCCTTGAGTGCAACTATATGCTCCTTCAACAAAATATTTTCACGTGTGAGATACTTGTTTTGTATACGAGCTAACTCAATCATCTTGAAAGCTTCGGTCTCAGTCGGGGTAAGAAGATTGTGATCAAGTTGAAGGATGTCTTCTGTTGCCGGAACTTGGTCCTCCGTGGCCTTCTTGATCCCTTCATCCTTGTTGATCTCCACGGGTTCTTCCCTCTTCAGCTCTATCTTCATTAACCAAGCATCGTTGTCACCATTGTTGGAGGAGGGGGACGGCATGATGCCTGGCCTTGACAACCCTGATAGAAAACAGCTCGAAACAAGAACAGAGGACAATTGCTTGATACAGGAGTCAAAACCTCCGGGAGATTATATAATGAATTTTTACCGACCAAAATACGTAACATGTAAGAAAACGGAGTCCGGAGAGCACATGAGGTGCCCACGAGGTAGGGGGCGCGCCCTCCACCCTCGTGGAGCCCTCGTGTCCTTCCCGGACTGCTTCTTATTTTTCTATTTTTCTAAATATTCCAAAACGGAGAAAAATTGCCATTAGAACTGTTTTGGAGTCGGTTTATTTACCGTACCACATACCTATTCCTTTTCGGAGTCTGAAACATTCCGGAAAGTGTCCCTTATGTATTCCTCCGGAGTTACGGTTTCAATAACATTGGTTTCAACATTTATAGGATTACATGAGATATAATGTTTGATCCTTGACCGTTCACCACCTTCGGATTTGTGCCTTCGAAGTTGTTGATTTTTATGGTACCGGAACGATAGACCTCCTCGATAATGTAAGGACCTTCCCATTTAGAGAGAAATTTTCCTGCAAAAAATCTTAAACAAGAGTTGTATAGCAATACATAGTCACCTACATTAAACTCATGCTTTTGTATCCTTTTGTCATGCCATCTTTTAACTTTTTCTTTAAACAATTTGGCATTCTCATAGGCTTGGGTTCTCCATTCATCAAGTGAGCTAACGTCAAATAACCTCTTCTCACCGGCAAGTTTGAAATCATAGTTGAGCTCTTTAATAGCCCAATATGCCTTATGTTCTAGTTCGAGAGGTAAGTGACATGCTTTTTCAAAAACCATTTTATACGGAGACATACCCATAGGATTTTTATATGCAGTTCTATAGGCCCATAATGCATCATCAAGTTTCTTGCACCAATTCTTTCTAGATCTATTAACAGTCTTTTGCAAAATTAATTTGAGTTCTCTATTACTCAATTCTACTTGACCACTAGACTGTGGTTGATAAGGAGATGCAATTCTATGATTAACATCATACTTAGCAAGCATTTTACGGAAAGCACCATGAATAAAATGTGAACCACCATCATTCATTAAATATCTAGGGACTCCAAACCTTGGAAAAATAACTTCTTTAAGCATCTTAATAGAGGTGTTATGATCAGCACTACTAGTTGGAATAGCTTCTACCCACTTAGTAACATAATCAACAACAACTAAAATATGTGTATATCCATTAGAGGCAGGAAAAGGTCCCATATAATCAAAGCCCCAAACATCAAATGGTTCAATAACAAGTGAATAATTCATAGGCATTTCTTGACGTCTACTAATATTACCAATTCTTTGACATTCATCACAAGATAAGACAAACTTACGGGCATCCTTGAAGAGAGTAGGCCAATAAAAACTGGATTGCAATACCTTATGTGCAATTCTATCTCCAGTGTGGTGTCCTCCATAAGCTTCAGAGTGACACTTGCGTAGGATCTGTTCCTGTTCATGGTCAGGTACACAACGACTAATAACACCATCTACTCCTTTATAAAGATGTGGGTCATCCCAAAAGTAATGTCTTAAATCATAGAAAAACTTTTTCTTTTGCTGGTATGTGAAACTAGGAGGTATAAATTTAGCAACAATGTAATTAGCATAATCAGCATACCATGGAGCAGCATGAGAAGCATTTATGACATTAATTGTTCATCAGGAAAGCTATCATCAATAGGTAGTGGGTCATCAAGAACATTTTCCAACCTAGACAAGTTATCTGCAACGGGGTTCTCGGCTCCCTTTCTATCAATAATATGCAAATCAAATTCTTGTAGCAAAAGAACTGAAAGTGCGTTATATCGACTAGAGGGGGGTGAATAGGCGATTTTTATGAAAGTCTTCAAAACGTGGAAGTTATGAAGACAAACGATAGAAATAAACCTATTACCCTGCAGCGGAAGGTAGACTACACTAGGCAAGCCATAGTCAAGTATTCAATAGAGTGAAAGCACAATGACTAATAGCAGCAATGTAGTATGGATCAGGTAGGAAGATATTGTGAAGCCACACAGAACACACAGTCACTCAGTGAAGACAAAAGATAGTGCAAACATACAATGACTTCACAAGGAGTAACAGTAAGTAAGGGGAAGGGAAGATGAAACCAGTGACTCGCTGAAGACAATGATTTGTTGGACCAGTTCCAGTTGCTGTGACAACTGTACGTCTGGTTAGGGCGGCTAGGTATTTAAACCTTAGGACACACAGTCCCAGACACCCAGTCCTCACCCTATTCCCCTTGAGCTAAGGTCACACAGACCTTGCCCAATCACTCTGGTAAGTCTTCAAGGTAGACTCCCAAACCTTCAAGCTTGGCATGTGGAGAGTGTCCTTTGATTGGCCAGAGAGTTCGCCTTATGATGTGATAAATGGTTCTTGGCAGATACTCAAGGTCTTCAACGAAGAACTCCGTGGGATAAGCAGCATCTTGGGGCAATGGCTTCATCATACTGAGCATCTAACTCATATTAGGTTCAGTCTTCTGAAAGATGCTCTCAATAGCTTCACTATGAAGCTGACAGCCATGCTCGTAGAGATCGCCAGGAGTGGGCAAACCAGTGAGCTCAATGATGTCAAAGGCTTTGGTTTCGTGATGAACGTTTCCTGTCATCCACTCCAGGACCCAAGTCTTCGGATCTCTGCTATACCCGCGGATGTGAAGTGTGGCATAGAATTGGAGCAGCAACTCTTCATTCCAATGCTCTTGGTCAGTGACGAATGGCAGCAATCCAACTTCTTTGAAGCAATCCAGAGCTTCTTCCAGACAGGGCAGACCAGCTATAGCTTCAATGTCAAGGCGCTTGTGGGGGAAGATGCGACCTTGATTGTATAGAATGCAGGAGTAATAGCTTCGTTGCGGATAGCTCCAGAACCGATCAGATGATATCCTTTCCCTTGAGTAGGGGTTCCTGGAGCTATTGAAGAATGTGTTGTCTGCTCTGGAGCCATTGATATTGAAGGAGCCAGGTGCTGATGCAGGACCTGGGAACCTTGGCAATCTTGGGATTGGCTTCTATACCTAAGGCCTGTGCTCAACATGATAGTCGAACTGGGGACCGGCAGCAGACTCAGGAACAGAAGTGGCGGGATCAGTGGCTTCGCTGACTTCTGGTGCTTTTGTTGGTGAGGGCTCCACATTAGCTTCAGCCATGACAGCGTCAGTGGCTTCACTGGTGTTGGTGGTGGCAGCCGGATTGTCTTCAGCAGAGACTTGAGGCCTTGGACCTTTGCGAAGCCTGCGCAACGCGGGTGACGCCTGTGGAGTTGCTGTTAGCTAGGCCTCAAAGTCTTCTTCCTCTTGTGGGCAATCCGCCCATGAAGCATCCTGTGCAATTGGCGTCAGTGGACGACCAATGCTGATGAGTTCGCTGTTCTCGAGCTGAGGAAGGACTGCACCATCTTCTACATGGTCACGTTGACCAATGTCTTCAGCAGCAATGGGATCAGCTGCTGGAAAGTCTTCAGCTTCATGAGCCTCTGTGAAAGCAGGCTCATGGATTGTCAGTTGGCGTTCAGCGTCAGGACGAACCATGGAAATGGGTTCAACTATCAAAGGCTCTGTGGGAGCAGCCCGATCTTTCTTGGTCTTCCTCTTCTTCTTGGAGGGGGCAATAGGAGAGGCTTCAGGATGTTTCCTCTTCCTGGCTTCAGCCTCAGCAGTCCTCGTCTTCTTGAGCTCTGAAGCGGTTGACCGGCTTTTTGGCTTCGAGCCAGTCATTCTAGTTGGGAAGACAATGGGATCTGCTTCCTGCCTAGGTGCGTCAGGTTCAGCCGTAGCGGGCTTCTTCATCTTCTTTGCGGCCATCCTGGGGTCGATGCTAGGACGCCCAAGGGCCTTGCGCTTCTCAGCCTCATTGTAGGCTTGCACACATCTGTCAGCCAGAACCTTCATGTGCTCGTGCGAACCCTGAGCTTCTGCACGTTTCTTGAGAAAGGCTTCCTTGAGCTCGTGCAGCATAATCTTGAAGTTCTTCACTTCTTGCACGCTGAGCTTGGCCATATGCTTCTTGAACTATGCCTTTTCAAAGTCAATCTTCTGCTTCAGTTCAACAATGCGCTGGGCGATAGCTAGTTCTGAAGCAATGGCGCCATGGAAGGCGACACTGAGGCCAATGGGTAGCTGCAGATCTTCGAAGCTGATGTTTGGCGTGTCAAACCATTCATCAATGAAGTTGTGGATGATTTTCACATCAAAGAGAGGCAGATCATTGAAGATTTCTGCTTCTTCTTTGCTCTTGATGAGTTGCTCAAGAGCGTCATCTGCAAGATCTTCATCACTTGACAGATCAATGGCATCATTGCGCAGAATGGCAGCAGCTATTAGCTCTTGGCCGGTGTGTGGCAGAGGCATCTTGACCTTCTGGGGCTTGGAGATGCGTGATAAATCTTCGGACTGCACACTGTCTTTAGGAGGTGCAGTTGCCAGTGGCTTCGCTCGTGAGATTTTTGGTGAAGGGGCAGGCTTTGAAGCTTTAGGCTTCTTCAACTTCTTTGGCTTCGGTGCTGCAGGCGCTTCATCTGATTCAGCGTCAGCTGCAGGCTCATTCACTGCAGTCCCTTGAACCAAGATATGGGTGATGAGGCCTTCAAGGTTGTAGAAAGGACCGATGACATTGGGTTCTGCATCTCGTGTGCCATCAACCCTTGGAGCTGAGGGACCAGGGTTGAAGTCTAGTCCCAATGTCTTCTTGTTTTGCTTCGCTGAGTTCTGGGCAAACTGGAAGTTGCGCTTGAACAGAATGTCGTCACGACACCATAGTAGTGACGATGGGTGTGCATCAACAGGCTGTGGCCCACGGACCATGCAGGGATAGAAGCCTTGTTCAATGGCTTCATCTCTGGACCTGGGTTGAAGATTCTTGTATAGGCTATCTCCCCACGGTCTCTTGATGGCATTTTTCTCAGCATATTCCTGGGTTACAAATCGGTATTTGAACCATTGTTCTGCCCAATATCTTCGAATCCATTGGATTCGGGTCTTGCGCTGATTGTAATCCTCTTTAGGATCTGTCTTGTACAGTTCTGAGAGGTCATCTAGCAGATCTCTAGATGTTTCTCCACGGCGCTTTCTGCCACCCTTCCTTGCTGATTTCTCTGAAGCCATGAACTTTAAACTGAAAGGCTTCAACACATTCAAAGGCTTCAAAGATTTTCGCTTGCTGGACAAACATGAACTTGCTTCGGGAGAATTTATATGATGCTGTAAGAATTCTGCAAATGAATGCAGACTATGAGAACCAAGGGATTCTCCCACGGACATGTACCTGTGACAGCATTAAGGTGCGAGGGAAGGGGAAGAGGTCATATGCATTCTCAGAAGATTTTGAATATAAAACAGTTTAGAAGACATTGACCTCATCGTGCGAAGCCATTCACTCATAGATAAAGAGTTGGTTCCAGATTTGTACGAATCCAGAGATCAGTACAAGTGAGGAATCTAACTACTTTGTGAAGCATAAGTGAATATACTAGGCATGTTATGAGATGCAGTATGAGAGAGATCTAACTTGTGTGAATAGAAACTGCTTGTGGTAGAAAGTGACAAGGCCATAGGATCAACAGTGCCGTAAAAAGGAAGTTTTATTTACCACACTAAGAACTGCTAGACGGAGTGGAAGATGAGGCCGAGCAGTTCGATCTTCCGTGCCCTAACTTGGCGACGGAGGACACCTACAGCGACGGCGGAGAGGACGATGTCCGCGGTCGGCGTGAAGACGGCGTCGGAGAGGTTGCGGCAGCGAAGCGCTTCGCCGCCGGCATCGTCGAGGGCTAGCGGTGGCGCTAGGGTTCGTGCGAGAGTGGAAGAAGAGATAATGACTGTGGTGAGGCGTGTATTTATAGGTACAGGGCGGCACTGTGTTATTACACAGGTGCCCCTAGCAATTCGCATCTGAGGGGTACGTGGCCGTCATGTAGCATTTCGGGGTTGTTCCACGTCCCACGCACGCCTGGATTGTCGGGTGGTCGTTCCCACTTCTCCGGGTTTCAGGTGAAGGAATGAGCATTGAAAACAGACTTAATGTTTGTCTCTGTATCTTCTGCTAACAAGGACGTAGAGAAGACATTCGACAGTTTCAATAGAATGCATATGATTTGGAGATGATAGAGTTTGAGATAGAAAGCATAGAGAGGTTAGGGTCCGATCACATTCACTTAGTTCAAAAGATTCAACAAGAAGACATAGCTATAAGTGAATGCTGTAGAGGACAGAACACTAGTATATATATATATGTATAATCAACATAGTGAAGATAATCATGAAGACATGTTGAGATTGAAGCCAAACCAAATGTGAAGACATAGCAAGGTAACGCCATGAGTGAAACACTTCAAATAGAACATTTGGTGGTGGCGTTACCCACCGTATAGGAAGTATTAGACCCAGACACGACGCACAATTATCGTGGCGCTCCGAAGTCAAATTCCACATTAATGTATTCACACTTAGAATGTATGTCTTCATTGATTGAAGATATACTTTACTTCGTGTGTTGCACATCTAAGTCATCAATATGCATAAGGGTTAGGATGTGTGCCTGATCACAAGACATTTGAGGATTCCAGGATATTTAGCTCACACCGTAACTTGCAAAATCTCTTCTCATCCAAAGGCTTGGTGAAGATATCTGCCAATTGCTCTTCAGTGTTGACGTGTATGATATCAATATCTTCCTTCACAACATGATCTCTGAGAAAGTGATGACGAATTTCAATGTGCTTTGTCTTCGAGTGCTGAACTGGGTTGTTGGCAATCTTGATGGCGCTTTCGTTGTCGCAGTAGAGTGGCACTTCCTATGAATGCCATAGTCTTTGAGCGTTTGCTTCATCCATAGAAGCTGAGCGCAGCAAGATCCAGCAGCAATGTATTCAGATTCAGCAGTGGAGAGAGATACACAGTTCTGCTTCTTTGAAGACCAACATACAAGTGATCGTCCCAGAAAGTGACATGTGCCTGATGTAGACTTGCGATCAACTTTGTCACTAGCATAATCAGCATCCGAGAATCCAACCAGATCAAACTCTGAGCCCTTTGGATACCACAATCCTAGAGTTGGGGTGTGAGCCAAATATCGAAGAATTCGCTTCACAGCTAAGTGATGCGACTCCTTTGGTGCCGCTTGAAATCGAGCACACATGCAAACACTAAGCATAATATCTGGCCTAGATGCACATAGATAAAGTAAAGAACCAATCATGGAGCGGTATACCTTTTGATCGAAATCTTTACCATTGTCGTCAGGACTCAGATGATGCTTGGCTGGCATTGGCGTCGTGAAGCCTTTGCAGTCTTGCATACCGAACTTCTTCAGGCAATCTTTGAGATACTTCTCTTGAGATATGAAGATGACGTTGCGTTGCTGTCGTATTTGAAGACCGAGAAAGAACTTCAGCTCTCCCATCATAGACATTTGATATTGCTCTTTTATCATATATCCAAACTCTTCACTGTACTTCTGATTGGTGCAGCCGAAGATAATGTCATCCACATATATTTGGCACACAAACAGTTCACCATCATATGTCTTCGTGAAGAGAGTGGGGTCGAGAGAACCAGGTATGAAGCCTTTGCTCTTCAGGAAGTATTTGAGTGTGTCATACCAGGCCCGAGGGGCTTGTTTGAGGCCATACAGTGCCTTGTTGAGCTTGTGTACCATGTCAGGATGTTTTGGATCTTCAAAGCCAGGAGGTTGTGCAACATACACTTCTTCTTCAATCTTGCCATTGAGGAAGGCGCTCTTCACATCCATTTGATAAAGAAGTATGTTGTGATGATTTGCATAGGCCAGCAGTATGCGTATGGCTTCAAGTCTAGCCACAGGAGCAAATGTTTCATCGAAGTCAATGCCTTCAACTTGAGTATATCCTTGAGCAACGAGACGAGCTTTGTTTCTGACAACTTGACCATGCTCATCTTGCTTGTTGCGGTATATCCATTTGGTGCCTATTATGTTTGTGCTTCCGAGGATCGGGACGCTTGACCAGTTCCCATACATTATTCAGCTCAAACTGTTGAAGCTCGTCTTGCATAGCTTGAATCCATTCAGGTTCCATGAAGGCTTCTTCAACTTTCTTGGGTTCTGTTATTGAGACGAATGCGAAGTGCCCACAGAAGTTTGCTAGCTGAGTTGCCCTTGAATGAGTGAGTGGACTGGGTGCATTGATGCTATCAATTATTCTTTCAATCTGCACCTCATTGGCAACGCGAGGATGTACAGGGTGAAGATTATGCTCTTGCTGATCATTGTCGTTGTTAGAAGGAATGTCTTCAGGCTGAGCATTGTCTTCATGTTGATCAGGTGCTGAGATGATAAGTTCTTCTTCAGGATGAGCTTCAGAAGGTATAATTTCTCCAGTTCCCATTAGCTTGATTGATTCACTGGATGGAACTTCATCTAGCACATTTGGCAGTTGCTCTCTTTGTGAACCATTGGTCTCATCGAACCGCACATCCACTGTTTCAACCACTTTGTAATGAAAGAGATTGAAGACTCTGTAGGAGTGAGAATCCTTTCCATATCCAAGCATAAAACCCTCATGTGCTTTTGGTGCAAACTTTGAGGTGTGATGTGGGTCCTTGATCCAGCACCTGGCGCCAAATACTCTGAAGTAACTGACATTTGGCTTCTTGCCAGTAAGGAGCTCATAAGATGTCTTGTTCAGAAGCTTGTGAAGATAAACACGATTGATTGTATGGCATGCAGTATCAATGGCTTCAGGCCAGAATTTTCTTGGAGTCTTGTATTCATCTAGCATCGTTCTGACCATCTCAATGAGTGTTCTGTTCTTGCGTTCGACGACCCCATTCTGCTGTGGCGTGTACGGGGCTGAGAATTCATGTGTGATGCCCAAGGTATCAAGATATGTATCAAGGCCAGTGTTCTTGAATTCAGTGCCATTGTCACTTCTGATATGCTTTATCTTGGCGCCATAGTTGTTCATTGCTCGATTGGCGAAGCGTCTGAAGACATCCTGCACTTCAGTCTTGTAAAGGATTATGTGCACCCAAGTATATCTAGAATAATAATCAACAATGACAAAGCCATAGAGACAAGCAGTAGTAGTAAGGGTTGAGTAATGAGTGGGACCGAAAAGATCCATGTGAAGCAGTTCGAAGGGTCGAGTAGTGGTCATGATTGTCTTCGAGGGATGTTTGGCCCTCGTCATCTTTCCTGCCTCACAGGCACTGCATAAGTGATCTTTCTTGAACTTGACGCCCTCGATGCCTATGACATGCTTCTTCTTTGCCAGGGTGTGGAGGTTCCTCATGCCAGCATTCCCAAGCCTCCGATGCCAGAGCCAGCATTCTGAAGCTTTTGCTAGAAGACATACGGCAAGCTGTGGTCCTGCTGAGAAATCTACCACGTACAAATCATCTTTTCGATACCCTTCAAATACTAGAGACTTGTCAGATTCCATTAGAACAAGGCAACGATATTTTCCAAATATTACGATCATGTTTAAATCGCAAAGCATTGAGACAGACATTAAGTTGAAGCCAAGGGATTCAACAAGCATGACTTTATCCATGTGTTGATCCCTTGAGATTGCAACTCTACCTAGACCCAATACCTTACTTTTACCAGTGTCAGCAAATGTGATGTGGCTCTTGTCGGATGGACGTAAGGTTGAGTCCATAAGAAGGCTTCTTTTGCCAGTCATGTGATTTGTACACCCACTATCAATAATCCATTCTGAAGATGCTGGTGTCGTACCCTATAGTGCAGTTAGGGGGATAGGCTTCACGAAGAGCATTGTGAAGCAAAAACATTTGACGAACCAGTGGGTTATGAAAGCTTAGATCCAGATTAGGACTAATAGGGAGAGTGGCAAGCGATTCAGGAACGAAGTACATAGTAAGACCATTCAGGAATTTGATCTTGCGCCCTACAAGATGTTTAAGGTCCCCAGCAATAGCGTCAGACGATTTTGGTTTTCTGCTGGAGACCTTTCCCTACAAAAGAGAGTTAAGCTTTCTTAGCCACCCACATCTTCAAGGGTGGCTTAGAAGCAATAAGTCTAAGTGCAGCATCTGAGAACTTTGGCTTTGGAGCCCTAGCAAATAGTATGCGGACAATAGTAGTCATAAGAATAAGCAGAATAGTTCTTGGTCTTATGAACATGGCGGTTTGATGAACCGCTCTCATATTCATATGCCTGAGTATGGTTTCCCTGCAAAACATTTGCGTTAGTGCGACTCAGGTGAGTCCTCTGTCTGTATGAAGCCTTTGGACCGTATGAAGCCTTTGGTCTGAGGTTTGTCTTCTTCACGTGAGGTGTCATGATGACATTCACAGGAAGATTCTCCAGACACCTTTTCGGAACCCAGATCTTCTTCATAGGCGGTCCATTCCTGCAGTTAGTACCAATGTACCTGGCAAACACTTCACCATTCTGATTCTTAAACAGTTTATAGTTTGCATCAAGGGACTCATCAATGATAATGGGGTTAGCACAAGTGAAGCCAGATAGATTGGATGGATCTGCTGAAGGTTCCTTTGCAGCAACCCACGTGGTTTTGGGGTACTGCTCAGGTTTCCAGTAAGAGCCATCAGCATTCATTTTCCTTACGAACCCAACACCCTCTTTCCTCAGGTTTCGGTTCAGAATCTGCTTTTTGAGGACATCACATAGTGTCTGATGCCGTTTAAGACTTTTGTACATCCCTGTTTCAAGCAATGTCTTCAACCTAGCATTCTCATCAGCAATAGCAGTGGTATCCTCAGCAGAGGGGTTAGTTAGCACATCAACAGTTGAAGATATTGCAACAGCAGTAGAAGTAGAACATTCAGCAATAGAAGTAGCATTATCACGCTCAATGCATTTAAGACATGGTGGTTCAAATCCTTCCTAAGCGGAACTGATCTGTTTGGCGCGAAGTGACTCGTTTTCCTTTTGAAGATCTTCATGAGCCGCTCTCAATTTCTCAAGATCTTGCTTCCTTTGAAGATAATCATAGGAAAGCTTTTCATGAGTTGTTGAGAGAGTTTCATGACGACTTTCAAGTTCCTGATACTTAACGTGAAGATTTTTTATGTCTTCAATTAAGGATTCAGATCGAGTCATTTCAGCACCTAACAGATCATCGCTTCTATCTAACAGTTTTTGAATATGTTCCATAGCTTTCTGTTGTTCAGTTGCAATTTTAGCAAGTGTTTTGTAGCTGGGTTTTGAACCACAATCAGAGTCATCGTCACTAGATGTTTGATAGTGAGTAGTGCGTGTGTTTACCTTGGCACTGCGTGCCATGAAGCAGTAGGTAGAAGCGGAGTAGTCCTTGTCATTTGCATCGGTGTCGGTGATGAAGTCATTGTCTTCGGTGTTGAAGATGGACTTGGCAACGTATGCAGTAGCCAGATTTGCGACGCCTGAATCGGACTCTTCCTCAGACTCCACCTCCGCCTCCTCAGAAGCGGACTCCTCCTCTGAATCCATTTCCTTGCCAACAAACGCACGTGCCTTGCCAGATGAGCTCTTCTTGTGTGATGAAGACTTTGAGGAAGACTTGGAAGAAGACTTTGAGTATTTCTTCTTCTTCTTGTCGTCAGAGTCATATTCCTTGCTCTTCTTCTTCTTTTTGTTATCATTGTCCCACTGTGGACACTCAGAGATGAAGTGGCCAGGTTTCTTGCACTTGTGACATGTTTTCTTCTTGTAGTCGTGAGCATAAGCTTCATCATTCCTTGAGCTTGATCGGGAAGACTTTTTGAAACCTTTCTTCTTGGTGAATTTTTGGAACTTCTTCACAAGTATAGCAAGTTCCCTTCCAATGTCTTCAGGATCATCCGAACCGCTGTCAGATTCTTCTTCAGATGAGGAGACAGCTTTTGCCTTCAAGGCACGAGTTCGCCCATAGTTTGGACCGTAGATATCTCTTTTCTCAGAAAGCTGAAACTCATGTGTGTTGAGCCTCTCAAGTATGTCAGATGGCTCGAGTGTCTTGAAATCGGGACGTTCTTGAATCATCGGGGCAAGGGTGTCAAACGAACTATCAAGTGATCTCAGTAGTGTCTTGACGACTTCATGTTTGGTGATCTCAGTAGCGCCGAGGGCTTGAAGCTCATTTGTGATGTCAGTGAGTTGGTCAAATGTGAGCTGGACATCCTCATTGTCATTTCGCTTGAAGCGGTTGAAGAGGTTGCGAAGGACACTGATTCTCTGATCTCTCTGGGTTGAGACGCCTTCATTGACCTTGGAGAGCCAGTCCCAGACCAGCTTAGATGTTTCCAAAGCACTCACACGGCCATACCGTCCTTTGGTCAGATGACCACAGATGATATTCTTGGCAGTAGAGTCCAGTTGAACGAACTTCTTGACATCAGCAGCAGTGACACCTTCTCCAGCCTTGGGAACGCCGTTCTTGACGACATACCATAGGTCGACGTCAATGGCTTCAAGATGCATGCGCATCTTATTCTTCCAGTAGGGATATTCAGTTCCATCGAAGACGGGGCACGCAGCGAAGACTTTAATTATCCCTGCAGTCGACATAGCTAAAACTCCAGGTGGTTAAACCGAATCACACAGAACAAGGGAGCACCTTGCTCTGATACCAATTGAAAGTGCGTTATATCGACTAGAGGGGGGTGAATAGGCGATTTTTATGAAAGTCTTCAAAACGTGGAAGTTATGAAGACAAACGATAGAAATAAACCTATTACCCTGCAACGGAAGGTAGACTACACTAGGCAAGCGATAGTCAAGTATTCAATAGAGTGAAAGCACAATGACTAATAGCAGCAATGTAGTATGGATCAGGTAGGAAGATATTGTGAAGCCACACAGAACACACAGTCACTCAGTGAAGACAAAAGATAGTGCGAGCATACAATGACTTCACAAGGAGTAACAGTAAGTAAGGGGAAGGGAAGATGAAACCAGTGACTCGCTGAAGATAATGATTTGTTGGACCAGTTCCAGTTGCTGTGACAACTGTACGTCTGGTTAGGGCGTCTAGGCATTTAAACCTTAGGACACACAGTCCCGGACACCTAGTCCTCACCCTATTCCCCTTGAGCTAAGGTCACACAGACCTTGCCCAATCACTCTGGTAAGTCTTCAAGGTAGACTCCCAAACCTTCACAGACTTCGTTCACCGGCAATCCACAATGTCTCTTGGATGCTCAGAACGCGAAGCCTAACCGGCTGGAGGATGCATAGTCCTCAATTGTAATAAGTCTTCAGATCACACAGACAAGAAGACTTAAGTGATGCCTAATTCTCGTTGGCTCTGGGTGGTTAGGGCTTTATCCTCGCAAGGAATTCTCTCTCAAAGGCTTCGAGGTGGGTTGCTCTCAAACGACAAACGCCGTACTCTGAAACTGAGCAGCCAACCGTTTATGGTTGTAGGGGGTGGGCTGTTTATAGCCACTTGGCAACCCGACCTGATTTGTCCGAAATGACCCTGGGTCACTAAGGAACTGACACGGCAACTTTACTTGGGCTTCAAGCAAAGCTGACTTGCCCGACTCTGGACAAGATTCACTCTCAAAGTCTTCACTCGAAGACATAGGTTTTGGTTAAACATCACTTCAGTCATTCTGACTGGTTCTCTTGGACCCCACTTAATAGTACGGTGGTTCCTATGACTCAACACAGAAGAAAAAGAACTACGAAAGATCTAAGTCTTTGAGCTCCATAGGCTTCATGTGGTGTCTTCTCTTGTCATAGTCTTCAATGTGAATATCTTCATATACCACCTTTGACTTCAATGTCTTCATACATTTTTAGGGGTCATCTCTGGTAGGAAAACCGAATCAATGAGGGACTTCTACCTGTTTTATCCTGCAATTCTCACAAACACATTAGTCCCTCAACTAGGTTTGTCGTCAATACTCCAAAACCAACTAGGGGTGGCACAAGATGCACTTACAAGAACCCATCTAATAAGTCTAGGTTTAGCATCTTTCTTTTCCATAAGATATTTAATAGCAGCATGATTCGTGTGAATAGTTACTTTATAATCAACAATATAAGGTCTGAACTTATCACAAGCAAATACAACTGCTAAGAATTCTTTTTTGGTTGTAGCATAATTTCTTTGGGCATTGTCTAGAGTTTTACTAGCATATTGAATAACATTTAATTTCTTATCAACTCTTTGCCCTAGAACAACACCCACAGCATAATCACTACCATCACACATAATTTCAAAAGGTAAATTCCAATCAGGCGGCTGAACAATAGGTGCAGAGATTAATGCTTTCTTAAGTATTTCAAATGCTTCTACACAATCATCATCAAAGACGAACGGTATATTTTCTTGTAATAAATTAGTCAGAGGTCGAGAAACTTTTGAGAAGTCCTTAATGAACCTCCTATAAAAGTCGGCATGACCAAGGAAACTTCTTATACCTTTGATGTCCTTGGGACACGACATCTTTTCAATAGCATCAACTTTAGCTTTATCAACTTCAATGCCTCTTTCAGAAATTTTGTGCCCCAAGACAATACCTTCATTAACCATAAAGTGGTATTTCTCCCAATTCAAGACAAGGTTAGTTTCTTCACATCTCTGCAAAACTCGGTCAAGGTTGCTTAAGCAATCATCAAAAGAGGATCCATAAACGGAGAAATCATCCATGAATACCTCACATATCTTTTCACAAAAATCAGAAAATATAGCCATCATGCATCTTTGAAAGGTAGCAGGTGCATTACATAAGCCAAAAGGCATACGTCTATAAAAAAAAGTACCGAAAGGGCAAGTAAAAGTGGTCTTAGATTGATCATCAGTTGATACAGGTATTTGAGAGAAACCAGAATAACCATCTAGAAAGCAAAAATGTGTATGTTTGGATAATCTTTCTAGCATTTGATCAATAAAAGGTAAGGGGTAATGATCTTGTTTAGTAGCCTTATTTAATTTGTGGAAATCAATTACCATCCTATAACCTGTAATAATTCTTTGCGGAATTATCATCTTTATCATTAGGAACGACAGTAATACCTCCCTTCTTAGGAACACAATGGACAGGACTTACCCACTGACTATCAGCAACAGGATAAATTATACCTGCCTCAAGGAGCTTTAGTATTTCTTTTCTTACCACTTCTTTCATCTTAGGATTCAGTCGTCGTTGGTGATCAATAATTGGTTTGGCATCTTTCTCCAAATTTATTTTGTGTTGACATAGAGTGGGACTAATGCCCTTAAGATCATCAAGAGTATATCCAATAGCAGCACGGTGCTTCTTCAGAATTTTCAATAATTTTTCTTCCTCCTTCTCTGAAAGGTTAGAACTAATAATAACAGGATATATCTTCTTTTCATCAAGATAAGCATATTTAAGAGTATCAAGCAATGATTTAAGCTCAAACACGGGATCACCCTTGGGTGGAGGAGGATCCCCTAAGATTTCAACAGGCAAGTTGTGTTTCAGAATAGGTCCCTATTTAAAGAACACCTCATCTATTTCCCTTCTTTCATTCATAAACATATCATTTTCATGGTCTAGCAAATATTGTTCTAAAGGACCACTAGGAGGTACGGCAATAGAAGCAAGACCAATAATTTCATCTTTACTAGGCAATTCCTCTTCACGGTGTTGTCTATGAAATTTAGAAAAGTTGAACTCATGAGACATATCACCTAAACCAATAGTAACAACATCCTTTTTGCAGTCTATCCTAGCATTAACAGTGTTTAAGAAGGGTCTACCAAATATAATGGGACAAAAGCTATCTTGTGGGGAACCAAGAACAAGAAAATCAGCAGGATATTTAGTTTTCCCACACAAGACTTCAACATTTCTAACAATCCCAATTGGTGAAATAGTATCTCTATTGGCAAGTCTAATTGTGACATCAATATCTTCTAACTCAGCAGGTGCAATATCATGCATAATTTCTTTTTATAAGTCAATAGGTATTGCACTAGCACTAGCACCCATATCACACAAGCCATGATAGCAATGATCTCCTATTTTAATAGAAACAACAGGCATGCCTACCACAAGTCTATGTTTATCTTTAGCACAAGGTTTAGCAATTCTAGCAGTTTCATCACAGAAATAAATAACATGCCCATCAATATTATCAGCCAAGAGATCCTTAACAATAGCAATATTAGGTTCAACTTTAACTTGCTTAGGAGGTGTATAGGTTCTAATATTGCCTTTACGAACCACAGTTGAAGCTTTAGCATGATCTTTTATCCTAACAGGAAAAGGTGGTTTCTCAACATAAGCAGTAGGAACAATAGGATCATTATAAGTGATAGTCTTTTCTTCAACTTTAATAGGTGCAGCTACTTTTACTTCTATGGGAGGATGATATTTAAACCACTTCTCCTTAGGGAGATCAACATGAGTAGGAAAAGATTCACAGAAAGAAGCTACTATCTCAGAGTCAAGTCCATATTTAGTGCTAAATTTACGGAAAACATCGGTATCCATAAAAGATTTAACATAATCAAACTTAGGTTTCATACCTGACTCCTTACCTTTATTGAGATCCCAATCTTCAGAGTTGTGTTTAATTCTTTCCAATAAATCCCATTTGAATTCAGTAGTCTTCATCATAAAAGAGCCAGCACAAGAAGTATTGAGCATGGTGCGATTGTTATCAGAAAGCCGAGCATAATTTTTTTGGATAATCATTTCTCTTGAGAGCTCATGATTGGGGCATGAATATAACATTTATTTAAGCCTCCCCAAGCTTGAGCGATGCTTTATCCTTCGCGAGGCCAAAAAATATATATGTAATTGCGATCACGATGAACTAGATGCATAGGATAAAACTTCTGATGAAATTCCAATTTCAATCATTTGTAGTTCCATGATCCCATATCATCACATAGCCTATACCATTTCAATGCATTTCCCTCCAAAGATAAAGGGAATACCTTCTTCTTGATAACATCATCGGGCATACCTGCAAGCTTAAATAATCCACAAACTTCATCCGCGTATATTAGGTGCTCATCAGGATGTAATGTTCCATCTCCTGCAAAAGGATTAGCTAGCAGTTTTTCTATCATACCCGAAGGAATTTCAAAGTAGACATTTTCATTTTCAGTAGGTTCAGTGGGTTGAGGAGCAACTCTTTGCTCTACTGGTCGGGGTGAAGATACCCCGAACAAGCCCCTTAGAGGATTACTTTCCATAGTAACAAGTGACAGTAAACTTTAGCACACTATATAAATTTTTCCATACCAAATTCCACCTACCAAAGGCGCTTCACTCCCCGGCAACGGCACCAGAAAAGAGTCTTGATGAACCACAAGTATAGGGGATCTATCATAGTCCTTTCAATAAGTAAGAGTGTCGAACCCAACGAGGAGCAGAAGGAAATGATAAGCAGTTTTCAGCAAGGTATTCTCTGCAAGCACTGAAATTATAGGTAATAGATAGTTTTGTGATAAGATAATTTGTAATGAGCAACAAGTAATAAAAGTAAATAAAGTGCAGCAAGGTCTCCCAATCCTTTTTGTAGCAAAGGACAAGCCTGGACAAACTCTTATATAGAACAAAGCGCTCCCGAGGACACATGGGAATTATCGTCAAGCTAGTTTTCATCACGTTCATATGATTCGCGTTCGGTACTTTGATAATTTGGTATGTGGGTGGACCCGTGCTTGGGTATTGTCCTTACTTGGACAAGCATCCCACTTATGATTAACCTCTATTGCAAGCATCTGCAACTACAACAAAAGTATTAAGGTAAACCTAACCATAGCATGAAACATATGGATCCAAATCAGCCCCTTACGAAGCAACACATAAACTAGGGTTTAAGCTTTTGTCACTCTAGCAACCCATCATCTACTTATTACTTCCCAATGCCTTCCTCTAGGCCCAAATAATGTTGAAGTGTCATGTAGTCGACGTTCACATAACACCACTAGAGGAGAGACAACATACATCTCATCAAAATATCGAACGAATACCAAATTCACATGACTACTAATAGCAAGACATCTACCATGTCCTCAGGAACAAACGTAACTACTCACAAAGCATATTCATGTTCATAATCAGAGGGGTATTAATGTGCATATAGGATATGAACATATGATCTTCCACCAAGTAAACCAACTAGCATCAACTACAAGGAGTAATCAACACTACTAGCAACCTACAGGTACCAATCCCAGACTTAGAGACAAGAATTGGATACAAGAGATGAACTAGGGTTTGAGAGGAGATGGTGCTGGTGAAGATGTTGATGGAGATTGGCCCCCTCCCGATGAGAGGAGCGTTGGTGATGATTCCCCCCTCCCAGAGGGAAGTTTCCTCGGCAGAACAGCTCTGCCAGAGCCCTAGATTGGTTCTGCCAAGGTTCCGCCTCGTGGCGGCAGAGTCTCGTCCCGAAAGCTTGCTTATTATTTTTTCCTCAATGAAAGACTCCATATAGCAAAAGATGGACATCGGAGGGCCACCAGGGGGCCCACAAGGTAGGGGGCGCGCCCCCACCCTCGTGGCTGGTGAGTGGCCCCCCTCTGGTACTTCTTGCGCTCAGTATTTTTTATATATTCTGAAAATAACTTCCGTGAAGTTTTAGGACTTTTGGAGCTGTGCATAATAGGTCTCTAATATTTGCTCCTTTTCTAGCCCACAATCCTAGCTGCCAGCATTCTCCCTCTTTATGTAAACCTTGTAAAATAAGAGAGAATAGGCATAAGTATTGTGACATAATATGTAATAACAGCCCATAATGCAATAAATATCGATATAAAAGAATGATGCAAAATGGACGTATCACGCGGCTAATCAATGGGCTACGGAGATGCCCACCGATTGATGTCAATGCAAGGAGTAGGGATTGCCATGCAACGGATGCACTAGAGCTATAGATATATGAAAGCTCATCAAAGAAACTAAGTGGGTGTGCATCCAACTCGCTTGCTCACGAAGACCTAGGGCATTTGAGGAAGCCCATCATTGGAATATACAAGCCAAGTTCTATAATGAAAATTTTCCACAAGATTATGAAAGTGACAACATAGGAGACTCTCTATCATCAATATCATGGTGCTACTTTGAAGCACAAGTGTGGAAAAAGGATAGTAACATTGTCCCTTCTCTCTTTTTCTCTTTTTTTTATTTGAGCCTTCTTTATTTTCTTTTTTCTTTTGGCCTTTTTTCTCTTTTTTTTGTCCGGAGTCTCATCACGACTTGTGGGGGAATCATAGTCTCCATCATCCTTTCCTCACTAGGACAATGCTCTAATAATGTGATCATCACACTTCTTTTTACTTACAACTCAAGCATTACAACTCAATACTTAGAACCAAATATGACTCTATGTGAATGCCTCTGGCGGTGTACTGGGATATGCAATGAATCAAGAGTGACATGTATGAAAAATTATGAACGGTGGCTTTGCCTCAAATATGATGTCAACTACATGATCATGCATGGCAATATGACAATGATGAAGCGTGTCATAATAAATGGAACGGTGGAAAGTTGCATGGCAATATATCTTGGAATGGCTATGGAAATACCATAATAGGTAGGCACGGTGGCTGTTTTGAGGAAGATATAAGGAGGCTTATGTGTGATAGAGCGTATCATATCACGGGGTTTGGATGCACCGGCGAAGTTTGCACCAAATCTCAAGGTGAGAAAGGGCAATGCACGGTACCGAAGAGGCTAGCAATGATGGAAGGGTGAGAGTGCGTATAATCCATGGACTCAACATTACTCATAAAGAACTCACATACTTATTGCAAAAATCTACAAGTCATCAAAACAAAGCACTACGCGCATGCTTCTAGGGGGATAGATTGGTAGGAAAAGACCATCGCTCGTCCCCGACCGCCACTCATAAGGAAAGCAATCAAAGAACACCCCATGCTTCAAATTTTTCACATAACGTTTACTATACGTGCATGCTACGGGACTTGCCAACTTCAACACAAATATTCATCAATTTCGCAATTACTCAACTACCACACCTCTAATATTACCACCTTTATATCTCAAAACAATCTATCAAGCATCCAACTTATCTTAGCATTTATAATTTATAATCAAGGTGAATTACCATGCTGTTCTAAAGGACTCTCAAAATGATATAAGTGAAGCATGAGATATCAATTATTTCTATAAAATAGAACCACTGCCATGCTCTAATAGATATAAGCGAAGCACTAGAGCAAAAATTATCCAACTCAAAAGATATAAGTGAAGCACATAGAGTATTCTAATAAATTCCAATTCATGCGTGTCTCTCCCAAAAGGTGTGTACAGCAAGGATGATTGTGGTAAACTAAAAAGCAAAGACTCAAATCATACAAGACGCTCCAAGCAAAACACATATAATGTGGCGAATAAAAATATAGCTCCAAGTAAATTTACCGATGGACGAAGACAAAAGAGGGGATGCCTTCCGGGGCATCCCCAAGATTAGGCTTTTGGTTGTCCTTGGATTTTACCTTGGGGTGCCTTGGGAATCCCCAAGCTTAGGCTATTGCCACTCCTTGTTCCATAATCCATCAAATCTTAAACAAAAACTTGAAAACTTCACAACACAAAACTTAAAAGGAAATCTTCGTGAGCTCCGTTAGTAAAACAAAACTATATTCCAACTTTTATATGGTTCATAAACTCTATAACTAGCCATAGGTTCATCAAAATAAGAAAACAACGCACGAAAAATAGAATCTGTCAAAAACAGAACAGTCTGTAGTAATCTGTAGATTTCGAATACTTATGGAACCCCCAAAATTCTAAAATAAATTTATGGAAGTGAGGAATTTATCTATTAATCATCTGAAAAAACGAATTAACTAAATAGCACTCTCCAGTAAAAAATGGCAGCAATTCTCGTGAGCGCTAAAGTTTCTGTTTTTTTACAACAAAATTAAAAAGACTTTCCCCAAGTCTTCCCAACGGTTCTACTTGGCACAAACACTAATTAAACACAAAAACACAACCAAAACAGAGGCTAGATAAATTATTTATTACTAAACAGAAACAAAAGGCAATGAATAAAAATAAAATTGGGTTGCCTCCCAACAAGCGCTATCGTTTAACGCCCCTAGCTAGGCATAAAAGCGAGGATAGATCTAGGTATTGCCATCTTTGGTAGGCAATCCATAAGTGGCTCTCATAATAGATTCATATGGTAATTTATTTTTCTTTCTAGGGAACTGTTCCATGCCCTTCCTTAACAGAAATTGGAATCTTATATTCCCTTCCTTCATATCAATAATTGCACCAATCGTTCTAAGGAAAGGTCTACCAAGAATAATAGGACATGAAGGATTGCAATCTATATCAAGAACAATGAAATCTAAGGGCACATAATTCCTATTTGCAACAATAAGAACATCATTAATTCTTCCCATAGGTTTCTTAATGGTGGAATCCGCAAGGGGCAAGTTTAAAGAACAATCATCAAATTCACGGAAACCTAGCAAATCACACAAAGTTTTTTGGGATCGTGGAAACACTAGCACCCAAATCACACAAAGCATAGCATTCATGATCTTTAATTTTTATTTTAACTATAGTTTTCCACTCATCATAAAGTTTTCTAGGGATAGAAACTTCCAACTCAAGTTTTTCTTCGTAAGATTGCGTTAAAGCATCAACGATATGTTTAGTAAAAGCTTTATTTTGACTATAAGCATGAGGAGAATTTAGCACGGATTGCAACAAGGAAATACAATCTATCAAAGAGAAATTATCATAATTAAATTCCTTGAAATCCAAGATAGTGGGTTCATTGTTATGTAAAGTTTTAACCTCTTCCATCCCACTTCATTGCTATTTAAAGTTTTGACCTCTCCAATCCCACATTTATCAATTTTTGCATCAAGATCTGAAAACTCCTAATCATTGGGACGCCTTCTAACTAAAGTTGACTCATCTCCAGTCCCATCATTATCAAGATTCATATTTCAAAACAAAGATTTAATAGGGGATACATCAATAACTTTTAGATCTTCATCATTATTATCATGGAAACTAGAAGAACACGCTTTCACAAAGCAATCTTGTTTTGCACGCATCCTAGCGGTTCTTTCTTTGCACTCATCAATGGAAATTCTCATAGCTTTGAGAGACTCATTGATATCATGCTTAGGTGGAATAGATCTAAGTTTCAAAGAATCAATATCAAGAGAAATTCTATCCACGTTCCTAGCCAACTCATCAATCTTAGACAATTTTTCTTCAATCAAAGCATTGAAACTCTTTTGCGAACTAATAAATTCTTTAATATTAGATTCAAAATCAGAGTGCATCTTATTATAATTTCCATAAGAATTGTTGTAGGAATTACCATAATTATTAGAGGAATTACTAGGAAACGGCCTAGGATTAAAATTACCTCTATACGCGTTATTACCAAAATTGTTCCTACCAACAAAATTCACATCCATAGATACATTATTATTATCAATCAAAGTATACAAAGGCATATCATTAGGATCAGTAGGAGCACTCTTATTAGCAAACTATTTCATAAGTTCATCCATCTTTCCACTCAAAACATTAATCTCTTCAATTGCATGCACCTTTTTACTAGTAGATCTTTTAGCGTGCCATTGAGAATAATTAACCATAATAATATCTAGGAGTTTGGTAGCTTCTCCTAAAGTGATTTCCATAAAAGTGCCTCCCGCGGACGAATCTAAAAGATTTCTAGAAGCAAAATTCAAACCGGCATAAAATTTTAGTATAATCATCCATAAATTCAATCCATGTGTAGGGCAATTACGTATCATCAATTTCATCCTCTCCCAAGATTGTGCAACATGCTCATGATCAAGTTGCTTAAAATTCATAATATCATTTCTAAGAGAGAAGATATTAGCAGGAGGAAAAATACTTAGAGATAAAAGCATCTTTGCACTTATTCCATGAATCGATACTATTTTTAGGCAAAGACAAAAACCAAGCTTTAGCACAATCTCTAAGCGAAAACGGAAATAGCTTAAGTTTAACAATATCATTATCCACATCTTTCTTCTTTTGCATATCGCACAAATCAACAAAGTTGTTTAGATGGGTAGCGTCATCGTCACTAGGAAGGCCAGAAAACGGATCTTTCATGACAAGATTCAGCAAAGCAGTATTAATTTCACAAGATTCAGCATCGGTAAGAGGAGCAATCGGAGTGCTAATAAAATCATTATTGTTGGTGTTGGCAAAGTCACGCAATTTAGTATTATCTTGAGCCATCGTGACAAGAGAGAAATCCAACACACAAGAAAACAAGCGAAGAAAAAGCGAACGGAAAGAGAGGGCGAATAAAACAGCAAGGGTGAAGTGGGGGAGAGGAAAACGAGAGGCAAATGGCAAATAGTGTAATGCGAAGGATAAGAGTTGTGATGGGTACTTCGTATGTCTTGACTTGGCATAGATCTCCCCGGCAATGGCACGAGAAATCCTTCTTGCTACCTCTTGAGCATGCGTTGGCTTTCCCTTGAAGAGGAAAGGGTGATGCAGCAAAGCAGCGTAAGTATTTCTCTCAGTTTTTGAGAACCAATGTATCAATGCAGTAGGAGACCATGCGCGAGTCACCTCGTACCTACACAAACAAATAAGAACCTCACAACCAACACGATAAATGGGTTGTCAATCCCTTCACGGCCACTTGCAAGAGTGAGATCTGATAGAGATAATAATAATAAGATAAATATTTTTGGTATTTTTATCATATAAATTGAAAGTAAAGATTGTAAAATAAAATAGATTGGAAACTTGTATGATGGAAAATAGACCCGGGGTCCATAGCTTTCACTAGTGGCTTCTCTCAAGATAGCATAAGAATTACGGTGGGTGAACAAATTACTGTCGAGCAATTGAAAGAATTGAGCATATTTATGAGAATATCTAGGTATGATCATGTATATAGGCATCACGTCTGTGACAAGTAGACCGACTCCTGCCTTCATCTACTACTATTACTCCACACATCGACCGCTATCTAGCATGCATCTAGAGTATTAAGTTCAAGAGAACAGAGTAACGCTTTAAGCAAGAAGACATGATGTAGAGGGATAAACTCATGCAATATGATATAAACCCCATCTTTTTATCCTCGATGGCAACAATACAATACGTGTCGTTTCCCTTTCTATCACTGGGATCGAGCACCGCAGGATTGAACCCAAAGCTAAGCACTTCTCCCATTGCAAGAAAGATCAATCTAGTAGGCCAAACCAAACTGATAATTCGAAGAGACTTGCAAAGATAACCAATCATACATAAAAGAATTGAGAGGAGATTCAAATATTGTTCATAGATAGTCTTGATCATAAGTCCACAATTCATCGGATCTCGACAAGCACACCACAAAAGAAGATTACATCGAATAGATCTCCAAGAGAATCGAGAAGAACTTTGTATTGAGATCCGAAGAGAGAGAAGAAGCCATCTAGCTAATAACTATGGACCCGAAGGTCTAAAGTAAACTACTCACACATCATCGGAGGGGCCATGGAGTTGACGTAGAGGCCCTCCGTGATCAATGCCCCCTCCAGCGGAGCTCCGGAAAAGGCCCCAAGATGGGATCTCTTGGGTACAGAAGGTTGCTGCGGTGGAAATAGGGTTTCGTGGTGCTCCTAGATGTTTTCGGGGTATGTGAACATATATAAGAGGAATAAGTAGGTCAGTTGAGCCACGAGGGGCCCACGAGGGGGAGGGCGCGCCCCTGCCTCGTGGCTACCTTGTTGGTTGCTTGATGTCCACTCCAAGTCCTCTGGATCATGTTTGTTCCAAAAATCACGCTCCCGAAGGTTTCATTCCGTTTGGACTCCGTTTGATATTATTTTTCTGCGAAACACTGAAATAGGCAAAAAAATAGCAATTTGGGCTGGGCCTCCGGTTAATAGGTTAGTCCCAAAATAATATAAAAGTGTATAAATAAGCCCATTAAACATCCAAAACAGAATATATAATAGCATGGAACAATCAAAAATTATAGATACGTTGGAGAGGTATCACTGCCTAAATTGGATACATTTGTTTTGCTTACAAATGAAGGGCCTGACATGGATAAGAGGAACGAACACTGGAGCAAGACCAAGCATGGAGATGATGGCATGCGCAAGGGCAACAAGAACGGAGTTTCAAGTGATAATTTCAGGACTTTGAAGCCACCATAAGGAGTGCATGAAGCCTTGGATGAAATATACAAGATGCCACTTTATAAATTTCGTCCAGAGACTATTCTAGGTGCTGCGTCACCTTATTATTGGGCCAGGCCCATGTAACTTCGAAATACTTAAGTATAGGCTATTTTTAGAGTCTGTATGTGTGGGGAAACAAGATTTAGGGTTGGTTTCGGACCCCTCCTCCAAGGGCCACGAAATTACCCCTCTTCCTCCATATATACAGCCCTTAGGGCGTCATTTAGACTTTGGGTATTGTTTAGACTAAAAGTTCGCCATAACTGCAAGTTCGCGTACTTCGTTTGTGTTTACCGACCAGACAAAGGCGTCACAGAACCCCACCTTCATTGATAAAGCTTTCCTATTATATTCGCAATATCCATATTGCAATCTTAGTTTCTTGCTTGTTCTTCGTTTGCTCGCAGGAAACAGACCCTCGTGGCTAGGTTGATCACGCTCCGGCGTGGTCAATAACCCCTCAGAAGTTGGTTTAGTGATTGCTAAGGCGCAGCGTCCCGCACGTTCGTAGTCGGACCGTCAAGGTCGACTCCCACAGAAAACGATAGCCACCATCTCATCGAAACATCGGGACACCTTCACCTCTATCGGTTTTTAAGAAAGTTATTTGGTTTCATGCTAATCGAAGGTGATTGTTAATAAGACTTGATCAACCTTATTAATGGATCATTTTTTAGAGGTATGAAGTTGATGAATTTAGTAGGCACTACCTTCTGTCCTTACCTTTTGTTTTCTGTTTTTCTTAGTTAAATAAAATAAAATGTCATGTCTATCCTGTTTTCTTGATTTTCCGTGCAATAAAAAATGACCCAAAAATAAAAGTGCTCAGAATGCCTAGAAAATTTAATACGATTTTTCTGAATATTTATGAATTTTTAGTGCAAATAACATCAGAGGGGGTGCACCAGGAGCGCACAACCCACCTGGGCGCGAGCAGCCCCAGGCGCGCCCTCGTGGGTTCTGGTCCCCACGTGGGCCCCCTCACTTATCTCTTTATCCCATGCCATCTCCTACCTCTAGAAAAAAATCACCATTGCTCTCTCTCTCGTGTTCTTGCTCTCAAACCCACGGATTTCAATCTCTTTGCTTGAAGCTCCGTTTCCAAAACTATTTTGGGGGATTGCTACTTGAATTTTATTCATAGGAATAAGATGAGTTTCTTTAGGAGTTCTTCGAGGAGTAGGTCTTTGATACGTGTTTGTCGTATCTATAATTTTTTTTGTTCCATGCCAAATATCTACAACTTTTACATACTCTTGGCAAAAATTTATATGATTTTCTTGGACTAACATATCGATACAGTGCCCAGTGCCAGTTCCTCTTTGTTGCACGTTTTTGTTTCACAGGAAATCCATATCAAACGGAGTTCAAACGGGATAAAAATTTATGGAGATTTTTTGGAATATATGTGATTTTTGGGAAAAAGAATCAACGCGAGACGATGCCCGAGGAGTCCACAAGGCAAGGGGTGCGCCCAAGGGGGTAGGGTGCACCATGGGCCCTTGTGGCCACTCCGTAAGGCGGTTGGTGTCCTTCTTTCGCCGCAAGAAAGCTAATATCCGGATAAAAATCGTGTTAAAATTTCAGCCCAATCAGAGTTACAGATCTCCGGGAATTTAAGAAACTGTGAAAGGCCAAAAATAGGGAGCGTATAAACAGAAGGAAACAAAGAGAGAGAGATCCAATCTCGGAGGGGCACTCGCCCCTCCGCCGTCATGGAGGCCATGGACCAGAGGTGAAACTCTTCTCCCATCTAGGGGGAAGGTCAAGGAAGAAGGACAAGAAGAAGAAGAAGAAGAAGAAGAAGGAGTAGGAGGATGAGGAGGAGGAGGGGGGCTCTCTCCCCCTCTCTCCGGTGGCACCGGAACGCCGCCGTGGCCATCATCATGACGGTGATCTACACCAAACACTTCGCCGCCGTCATCACCAACTCTCTCCCCCTCTATGCAGCGGTGTAACACCTCTTCTCCCCATTGTAATCTCTACTTAAACATGGTGCTCAACGCTATATATTATTTCCCAATGATGCATGTCTATCCTATGATGTTTGAGTAGATATGTTTTGTCCTATGTGTTGATTGATGATCGTGATTGGTTTGAGCTGCAAGTTTTATTATTGGTGATGTCCTATAGTGCTCTCTGTGTCATGCAAGCGTGAGGGATCCTTGCTGTAGGGTTCACAATATGTCCATGTTTTGCTTAATGTCTGCGTTGCGGGAGTGATAGAAACACAAACATGGATAAGTGGGTTATGGCGTATCGGAATAAAGAGGACTTGATACTTTAATGCTATGGTTTGGTTTTACCTTAATGATATTTAGTAGTTATGGATGTTTGCTAGAGTTCAATCATAAGTGTATATGATCCAAGAAGAGAAGGTATGTTATCTTATGCCTCTCCCTCATATAAAATTGCAATAATGATTACCGGTCTAGTCATCGATTGCCTAGGGACAAATAGCTTTCTTGTGTGACAAAAAGCTCTCTACTAAAACTAACTTAGTTGTTTCTTTATCTAAACAACCCCTAGTTGTATTTATGTGCTCTTTATTATCTTGCAAACTTATCCTATCACACCTACAAAGTACTTCTAGTTTCATACTTGTTCTAGGTAAAGCGAACGTCAAGTGTGCGTAGAGTTGTATCAGTGGTCGATAGAACTTGAGGGAATATTTGTTCTACCTTTATCTCCTCATTCAGTTCGACACTCTTACTTATCGAAAGAGGCTCCAACTGATCCCCTATACTTGTGGGTTATCAGGTCCTTTTTCTGGCGCCGTTGCCGGGGAGCAATAGCGTGAGGTGAATATTCTCGTGTGTGCTTGTTTGGTTTATCACCAAGTAGTTTTTATTTGCTGTTCTAAGTTGTTATCTATCTTTAGTTATGGATATGGAACACGAAATACCAAAAAAATTAGGTGTACTTGCTACTCTTGGAGATGGGGAACCTCCTAAAACCCTCGATGCTCATTATGTGAAAGATATTATGCACTACTTTAATAATCCGGAGAAAACCCATTAAATTATATAATGGGAGACACGTTGGATCAACGTGAATACTTTAGGGATTATCGCTTGACTCGAAAAGGTAAACTGTTATGGGATCAAATTCATATGTTGCATTGGTATGCTCGGAATTTATGCTTGAGATATGATTATACTTGTTGCTCTAGGATGAAGGCTCCACACCTTCCCTTTTCATGTAAATTTAATGATAATCAAACCTTGGCTTCTTATGCTCATGGTATTTATGATTACTATGATGTGGAATGAATAGAAGAATTTGTTGCTTTTAAGGGTGCTTATGAAATTGAATCTATGTTTGAAAAATGTAAAAATCTTGATGATGATGTTTACAGACCTGAACATTTTGCTATCCTTAAATATTGTTATATGAATTATGAATAAAATTCTGATATTGATGCATTTATTGAGAAAGTCTCCGCTGTCCAAAAAGAGACTAATATTTTGCAGGAAATTATGGAAAAAGAAATTGATGATACTGTGAGCTCATTGGATGAAAAAGATGAGGAGGAGAGCAAAGAACAAAAGGAGGAAGAGCAGATTGATCACCCGTGCCCACCTTCTAATGAGAGTAACTCTTTATCTCATACATTGTTTAATTCCCCTTTGTTCTTATAGAAGGATGATTGCTATGATCCCTTTGATTCGTTTGAAATATCCCTTTTTGATGAACTTGATGCTTGCTATGCTTGTGGCCATGATGCCAATATGAATTATGCTTATGGAGATGAACTTGTTATAGTTTCATATGTTAAGAATGAAATTGTTTCTATTTCACCCATGCATGATAGTCCTATTATCTTTTTGAATTCTCCCAACTACACTATATCAGATAAGTTTGCACTTATTAAGGATTATATTGATGGGTTGCCTTTAACTATTGTACATGATGATTTTGATAGATATAATATGCATGTGCTTGCTGCTCCTACTTGCAATTATTATGAGAGAGGAACTACATCTCCGCCTCTCTATGTTTCCAATACAATAAAATTGCAAGAAACTGTTTATACTATGCATTGGCCTTTACTTGATGTGCATGAATTGTTCCTTTATGACATGCCTATGCATAGGAAGAGAGTTAGACTTCATTGTTACTTGATATATGTTACTTTGTGCTCACTACTAAATCACAAATCATTGTTAATTAAAATTGGCTTTGATATACCTTGGGATCCGGGTGGATCCATTACTTGAGCACTTTATGCCTAGCTTAATGGCTTTAAAGAAAGCGCTGCCAGGGAGACAACCCAGGAGTTTTAGAGAGACATTTATTTCTGTTGAGTGCTTTTATAAAGTTTAAAAACAAAAAAATAAAGTGGGGAACCTAAAACTTTTTCAAAAAAGAAAAGTGAAAGTAAGAAAGACGAGCACCGTTGAAGTGGGAGAGCTCCTTGAACTTTGTTCATGCCCATGGAAACTTTGCAAACCTTGATTACATAAACTTTTCAACAAAAATAATGTATTACCTTTAGGATTATAAAAATCCATTGTATTATTTAAATAATGTGCCAAGATTTGCCTTTAGGATGATTAGATTGATTGTTTGGTTTGTGTAGTTCAAAAACAGAAACTTTGGCTGTAGTGCGTGAATTTTCATTTTTTTTACTGGACGTGGAATGTTTCTGAAACTTTTTGCATAGTAATTATATACAATTTTTTTTATTTTTTCATAATGTTTCGGAATTTTTGGAGTTATAGAAGTATGGCAGATGTTTAGATTGCTACAAACTGTCCTGTTTAAGACAGATTCTGATTTTGATGCATTGTTTTGTTCGTCTTGATGAAACTTTCTATTGTATCGGTAGTATAAGCCATGGAAAAGTTATATTAATGTAGCTACAATGCAAAAATAAAATATGAATGAGTTTGCAACAGTACTTAAAGTGGTGATTTGTTTTATTATACTAACGGATCTCATGAGGGTTTTGTTAAGTCTTGTGTGATTGAAGTTTTCAAGTTTTGGGAGAGATCACGATGGATGAAGGAATAAGGAGTGGCAAGAGAGTAAGCTTGGGGATGCCCGAGGCACCCCAAGGTAATATTCAAGGACTCCCAATCAACTAAGCTTGGGGATGCCCCGGAAGGCATCCCTCTTTCTTCTAACAATCATCGGTAATTTTACTTGGAGCTATATTTTTATTCGTCACATGATATGCGTAAATCTTGGAGCGTCGTGTGCTTTTTATTTTTCTCTTAATAATGCATCATGCTGGTATGAGATAGTCCTTGGTTGATTTATAGAATGCTTCATGCACTTCACTTATATCTTTTGAGTATGGCTTTATAGAATGCTTCATGTGCTTCGCTTATATCATTCGAAGTTCGGATTGCCTGTTTCTCTTCACATAGGAAACCACCATTTGTAGAATGCTCTTTTCCTTCACTTATATTTGTTAGAGCATGGGCATATCTTCTGTAGAAAGAATTGAACTCTCTTGCTTCACTTATATCTATTTAGAGAGTTAACAGTAATTGGTCATTCACACGGTTAGTCATAAAATCATCAAGACCTCATTCCTCATAGGATTGGGATGAACTAGTTACCTTGTATCTTTACTTTGTTGTCCTTGAATCATTGTGACCTCTTGTGTTCTTGGATCTAGCATATGTGTGATTGGATCTAGTGGATTTGAGTGTTTCCCCTCTCTTGTGTTCTTCGTGTTCTTTGTGGGATTTTCCCTCCAATTCATGAAAGATCCATCTTAGGGTTCCACCCTAAAACATTTTGGTATCATGAGCCATGGTTTCTCACAAAACTGGAGCCCCCTTCTTGTTTTCTAGCCTAATTTTGTTGTGTTCATCCCCAATTTCGAAAATCCCCACCAAAAATAGCCCCAATTTTTTTGTGATTTGTTGGTTTGATGAGGTTTTGTTGGATTTGATCCATGGATTTGCTTGGTTTCAAGTGGATCTAGCTTTCCCCCATCTTTTCCCCACCATCCATCCCCAAAATCTCCCCATTTTTTCTCTAGAAATCTTCAATTTCTGCCCCGAAATCGCGAAATTTCCGCCCACCCCGTGCGCACGGGCCTCGAAAAGTCTCTAGACACCCCGTGCCCATGGACCTATACCATGCACACGGGACCCCGTGCCCACGGACCTATACCGTGCACACGGGACCCCGTGCCCATGGGTTCCTACCCCCGTGCGCACGGCCCCCCTACAACTGCCGCGTGCACTTCAGCGTTTCGGTCATAACTTCCACATTCGGAGTCTGATTTTCACGTACTTTAGCTCATTGAGTAGCTATTGACATCCCCCATCCGTCTAGATAGGTTCCCATAATTTTACTCCAAAAATTTTTTGACATTTTTGCATCTTTGCCTAGGCCTTCCACCATAATATCTGCAAAACCACCATAACCTTCCGCAACCTAACCCATTTTGCTCCATATAGCATTTGTGGTTGCTTGAGTAGTGACTTGAGTCTCCTCGGGTGTTTCGGCTACTTAGGGATGGTTGCTTCTGCATCAACCACCACCACCACTTCCGCATTATCATCTCCGACACCACCACCACATGTCCGCTACCACCATTTGACATTTGCCTTTGGACATTTTGAGTTTGCGGTTTTTCCTTTTCCTAGGGTGTTTCGGCTAACTAGGAACGGTTTGACATCGACAACACCGCCGCTCAAATTCTCTAAGGATTCGACATCAACCACCTTCACCATTTTGACACCCTAACCGTAAGCAAGAACGGTAACCTCTCTATCATCTTGGTATCGTGGTATCCCATCATTGTACATTCTTGCCATTGCATTGATAACCCCTAGCCCATTTTGCGTCACTTGCCTATCGAGACTATCCATTGAGTATTTCCAGCAACGTTACTTGTGCACAGTAGTGATCATCGCCTACACCTTCCATTGCATACATACCATATCATATTGGTATTATCTTGGTATCGTCATATCATCTCTTGTGTCACAAGATTGTTCCCTCATATACACAATTGCTATCTTGGTTTGTGCATTTTGCATAGTGGCCATATAAAAAAAATCTTTCAAGCAAAAGAAAAGGAGAGCAAAGAGCTTGTAGGAAATAGCCATAGCATCATACCACATTGCACATAAGATTGTCATATCCGATCATTTTGGATCATCTTGAGAAGAACAATGGGAACATCATACACATAGCATAATTGGGATAGAAAGCTCCTACATTTTGCATCTTATAGGTTTTGCACAAGTGTCGTATCCGCCTATTGAGCAATCGTGCTAGCGTCTCTCTTGAGTTGTGCAACACGAGCGTTTTCCGTGGATTCCACATTTTGTGCTCATTCCTTGGTTGCGCGACCCCATTTATCTATCCGTGTGTGTGTGTTTCCGCATGCCACATATTTCTATTGGTTTACTTGTTTCACTTGCAAATTTGTGAATCTTTTCCAACATTATTGACTCTTGCTAACATTTTGCATCAAATTTTTGTGCCACCATCCTCACCAAGCTCCACCTTAAGCCTTACTTGTGCAGGTGTGAGAACTGACAAGATCCGGTACCAATTGTGATATCTCCTTGATACATTATTGAGTGATCATTGATCCATCTTCAACATTGGATAAGTTACATTGGTCCAGTTCTTTCCTTTCTTCCACTCACATTTGCTTGAGTTTTGTGATGGATAGGCCAAGCATTTCATCTCTGGTCTTCGACAACAACAACGGCGTGAACAACTACATCACCAAAGCTTCCATCTTCGATCTACAACGACAAATGCAAGGTGCACAATCAAGATTGCGAGAGCGCATCGACAACCTCGCCATCGACATATGACACTCCAAAGCACATACAAGAGACTACTTTGACAACAAGTTTTCCGCACAAAAGGAGGAGAAAGATGCAAGGATGGAGGAGATTCGGGCTTTGGTCAAGTCTACTTCCCCTTCGTCATCTTCAAGGCGACGGCGAGCAAGTCGATCACATTTGGAGTGCCACACGATACAAGTACCACGCGGCACCATCATCATCTTCGAGACGACCGCCAAGACCACGAACAAGACCATGAAGAGCGACCTTCGAGACGAGAGATGGCTTCTCTATCACCCACGTGCACACAGGCCCTCGACCCCCGTGCACACGACCTCCCGCACCCTCGTGCGCATGGGCTCTACAGAACGGCACCATTGACCCCAAGGCTGCAGCTTCATCAACAACTTTGGCATCTTTGCCAAGTGACTTCAAGGCATCTTCACCTTTGTACGTACGACATCTTCGCCTACTTCCCACCAGTTCGCCTACATCGACATCTTCAACAACGAGGCGACCACCTATAAGCGATGGCGACACTTCCATCTTCGGAAGCCCCTCAAGGAAGACGGTCGAGCATGGGAAATTCCCTTCGGTCATGGAGACGAGCTACGAGGTGCCACATCATATGGGCCTCTTACAAGATGGCAACAAGATGGTCGAGCAAGGACCATCCCCTTCGACCACGGTGACGAGCATGAACCTCTTCAACAACATGAAGACGGCGCCCCAAAAGGACTCATTCTCCGAGTCAAGCTACGAGACCACACATGAGACCTTATCTTTGTTCTTGGAGGAGAGTGATGGTGTGTGATCTTCAGCCTTCATCCACGGTTACGACCGCGACATGATTGAGCATGAAGACATTTGCACCTACATCTCTCTGGCACCCACATATGACGAGATGCCCCAATTCCCATGTGAGGAGAGCCACCCCACCATGAGTGATATGAGTGACTCCACCCTATGTGACATTGAGAGCATTTCCTATGAGAGGATGAGTGTGACCACCATTGGCCCCACACATGAATTTATGCCACACATCCTATGTGAGCTTGAGAGCCATTTGAGTGACCCCACCAACCATATGAGTGAGAGCATCTTACCGGGAGTGAGTGAGCCACAACACTTAGTGAGTGAGGTAGTTGAGACAGCACGTGATGCCACTATGATTTCTAACGACTTAACCTCTACTCTGAGTGTGTTTTCTAGTTTGGTGCTAGGTCCCCTACATGACAACATGCCTACCCTCGACGAGTCCATACCTCCAGTGGCAACGATGATGGCCATGGTGGACGATGATGCACCCCCCACATGGTTCCATCATGATGAAGATGACCATGGCTCGGTCTTCGACACCTCACCTACAACACATGAGCAATGCTCCAAAGGTAACATAGGTAGTGGTGCTTCTCTTGTCCCACTAGTGGACTATCTTACCAATGATTGCTTGCATGATGTTGACACACCTATTCCATGCTTCATGCTAGTGTGACTTCCTCATGTCATGACTTACTAATTTATGATGAATATGATGATGAGCAAGTCGAGTTGCCTAGTTTTGATGCTATGCTCCATAGGATATCATGTGAAAATTCTTTTGGCCACATCATGTTCGACAACCCATTAAACTTGTCATATGCTATGAGTGAGATCTCCCATATTGCATCATTACAAACTCACAATAGTAACTATGCATGCCCCATTGAAATAAATCCCATTTGCACTTATGGCATAGATGACAAGATGATGGTTATTGGCTTTTGCTTTTCATGTGATGATATTGTCATGCTTCCTTTACATGATTTGAGCAATTCATCTACTATGCCATGCCATGAACAGATTGCTTCGGATATGCATTGTTTTGGATGTTGTCAATATTCTCCATGTGATGTTTCCACTAATGCTCATGAGGAGACCCCCAAAGTTTCCTCATACATATTAGGAGATTTTGATGCATTCCATACTTTGCATGATGCCCATGATTGTGTTCACCCTATGCATTCCATGAATAACAATGCTCTACATATTGCTCGTGATACATTACACAATTTGAGTCTCCATTATGCTACACATAACAACAAACCCATCATGATGGATGACATGTTTCTATATCACGCATCTCATTTATTTGAGCATTGGCTATTTTGTGCTAACCAACACTTGCACGTGTGCATCATAATGGATGATGTGTACATATACCACGCGCACACAATTTTCCCTTTGCCTTTGTTTTGTGTAGGTACTTATGCAAACTCGTCAACCTCACAATCCCATGAGTTGATGAAACGAGCTCTTGAGAGCAACGATGATTTGGGATTCCGTGGACTATACTTACCACTGTTCCCTTCGCGCTACGACTACGCGCATCTCTTCTACTTGGCTCTCACATGGCTACAGGCTATATACCACTTGTTACTTTATGCCCATTGTATCATGTTCACTTCGCATGTTGTCCCTCTTTCCATGCCTTTGCCATGCAATTGTGACCCTTGTTTGCACTTACATATGATTCAACATTATACAACTTCTATGTGTATTTGCATGCTCGGTGGAGATCCTAGTAGCTATTACCATGATTTCTTTGTGCCCAATGCTATTGATGCTTGTTGTGTTGGGAGAGTCACTATGCCCCATTGCTATGTACACATGGCCTCTCGCCAATACATTTATGATATTTTTCTCATATCTTGCTTTCATGCTTGTGATATGTCATGTTCATTATTCATGCTCCCTATTTGCACACATGACATGCTTGCCATGATTCCTCCTAGTATGTTGCATCTTTGCACTACTAGCTTACATGACTTGAATGCTATGATTGATTGCTTTGTTGCATCACCCATGTTCCATTCTTACTCCCTTTCTTGGGTTGATGACATATATGTTCATGCCTCTCACATGATATATCTTGATCATTGTCGCTTGTCTCCATCAGTTGCAACTCTCATATCCACTTGTAGTGAGTGCAACCATGCTATGCTTATTGACCTTGGATACTTTGGCACCTTACTTGTTATGCATGCTTGTTTGATTGAACCTATTGTATTTGGTTTTCTCGCATCATATGCCTCCATACTATGAAATGCTCCCTTGTCCTTTCTTTATGATGAGCATGATGCATACACTTGTTGGGTATCTTACCACACGAATGATAGGATTTGCACTTCCGCTAACCTCATTTGTTTTTCCGAGTATTTGTCATGTTCTTTCGTTTTGAAGGATTCACAAGGTGGTACCATGACGAGACAACTTGGTCATGTGAAGGCGTACCCAATGCGCGACACCAACATTTTCGACATTCACATAAAGGTGAACTACTTCCCTTTGAGTGATCCTCATGTACGCATCTTGGATGGCTCATTCTTTCATTGTTGTGTCCTTCTTCTTGTCTACATGATACATCTATTGGATGGAGGAACGAGATTGGAGATGGACCCTATGGTCTTTCAAGTTGAGGAGTGCCACGACATCGAGCTATGGTACAACACCACCCATAACAAATTTCCATCTTATGCTTGGATTGCCTCACATTATGATTGCCTTGTTGCATCTTGTATTTCTATGTCATCCATGATATATGAGCTTGTGCATTTATTTAGCAAATTTGTTGTCATCTTTCTTGATAGCATATTCATACATAATGATCACATTGCCCATCATCAATTGCATGATCACATAGTCACATTGAGCACCAATTACCATGTTCATGCTTTTGACACACCGTCCCATTATGACATCATTTTGCACAATGGTAGAATTTGTAGTTTTGTGCACCATGACAAGCACCATACCATTGTGTGCATGACGAATGAATTTGCTCCCATGAATGCATTACATATCATTCTACATCTTTTAGATAAGCATCATGTGTCTTGCCATGCACAATCTTTTCGAAAGGACTCATGCTTCCTTGATGGACGCATGTGCACGCTAACCATTGTATTTCCAAGTGTCCCTTATGTTTGATCATTTTGCATGTATACCATCTCGGCAACATCTTGAAGTACTTGGATTGCGCCATCACATATACTCCATCCGACAACAAGTACATCCATGCCTACCATGTACATGGCGATGCGGTTTACGATTCGAGGTCGGGTCTTTCCCAAGGGGGAGGGGTATGATGCGGAACATCCCACGTTTATTTCCATGTACACCTTCATAGCACCTCAAGCCCCAAGTGGACCGATCGTACTTAAGGTGAACCTGCTCCTCTTCGAGATTTACATGAATATCTATTGGACTTGGTTGCTACCTCAACATGGAACGTTGTGCATCGTTAGGTACAAGGGCGACCGCCACCAAGAAGCTAGGGAGCTTCCCGGAGGCCAAGGAGAAGGACCCAAGGCCACAAGGAAGAAGGAGTGCACAAAGTTCATCTCTGCACTTCCCAGGCAACCTCGTGCCGACGACCCTCAAAGACCCGATGCGCACGGGCTACATAGGGAGCTGGCGTTGGAGCACCCCATGCGCACGGGCCCAACTTACCCCGTGCGCATGGGCTCATCAGGATGGATGGCCGAGAGTCGCCTGTTGGGCCTCCACTTCATCCCTTTCCTCCACTTACCTATATATATCCCTCTCCCTCCTCCATTTAGACTTAGCAAAGTAGTTGATAGACATTAGAGAGCTTTGCTCCTTGTATCCACTCCTCTAGGAGATCATGACCTCCTAGGAGAAGATCCCCTTGTGGATTCAAGACCTCCTCTTGGGGAAGACTATCATCAAGACCTCATTCCTCATAGGATTGGGATGCACTGGTTACCTTGTATCTTTCCTTTGTTGTCCTTGAATCATTGTGACCTCTTGTGTTCTTGGATCTAGCATATGTCTGATTGGATCTAGTTGATTTCAGTGTTCCCCTCTCTTGTGTTCTTCGTGTTCTTCGTGGGATTTCCCCTCCAATTCATGAAAGATCCATCTTAGGGTTCCACCCTAAAACATCAAGTATTTCATTTTTCTTGAGAGGATGATCAGGAAAAGCATTAAGCAATTGGCAAAGCCTCCCCCAAGCTTGTGGGAGACTCTCTTCTTTAATTTGGACAAAATTAAATATTTCCTGCAGGGCAGCTTGTTTCTTATGAGCAAGGAAATATTTTTCAGATAAGTAATAAATCATATCCTGTGGACTACGCACGCAACCAGGAGCAAGAGTATTGTACCAAGCTTTAGCATGACCCTTTAATGAGAACGGAAATAATTCGAGAACATAGTAATAGCGAGTTTTCTCATCATGAATGAAAAGGGTGGCTATGTCATTCAACTTAGTAAGATGTGCCACAACAATTTTAGTTTCATAACCATGGAAAGGATCAGATTCAACCAAAGTAATTAACTCTAGGTTGACGGAGAATTCATAACCGCTATCATTAATAAAGATAGGTGAAGTAGCAAACTTAGGATCATATTGCATTCTAGCATTCAAGGATTTTTTTTGTTTATACTTGCATAATAATTTCTCTAGATCATCTCTATCCTTACAAGCAAGAATGTCTCTAGTTGTCTCTTCATTCATAACATAACATTCCGCTACCTTAGGCAATTCATATCTAGGAGGGCTAGTTCTAGTAGGTGTTTCAAGATTTTTAGTTTCAAGCTCACCATCAGTTTCAACAATATCATGTTGTCTTACTCTAGCAATTTGTTCATCAAGAAAATCACCTAGTGGCACATCATCATCAACCAAGGTACTAGCATCATCCTAAGTATCATTCATAGCAGAAGTAGCATCATCAACAACTTGCGACATATCGGGATTAATAGCATGTGGTGGTATTGCAAGTTTACTTATAACAACAGGTGAATCTAAAGCAGAGCTAGATGGCAGTTCCTTACCTCCCCTCGTCTTAGAGGGAAATATCTTGGTCTTAGCATCCTTCAGATTCTTCATAGTGATAAATTGATAACAATCCCATGTGACTTAACAAATATAGCTATGCTCCCCAGCAACGGCGCCAAAAAAGGTCTTGATAACCCACAAGTGTAGGGGATCGCAACAGTTTTCAAGGGTAGAGTATTCAACCCAAATTTAAAGATTTGACACAAGAGGAGCCAAAGAATATTTGTAAGTATTAGCAGTTGAGTTGTCAATTCAACCACACCTAGAGATTAATTATCTGCAGCAAAGTGATCACTAGCATAGTAATATGATAGTTTTGATAGTAGTGACAATAGCAATAGCAACGGTAATAGTGATAGCAGTAATTTTGTAGCAAGTGCAACAGTAATGATAGCAGTAGTAACTTAGTAGAAACAATATGATAGAAATTCATAGGCATTGGATCGGTGATTTGTTGGATGATATTCATCATGTGACAGTCATAACCTAGGGCGATATGGCACTAGCTCCAGTTCATAAATATAATGTAGGCATGTATTCCGTAAATAGTCATACGTGCTTATGGAAAGAACTTGCATGACATCTTTTGTCCTACCCTCCCGTGGCAGCGGGGTACAATTGGAAACTAAGGGATATCAGTGCCTCATTTTAATAGAGAACCGGAGCAAAGCATTAACGCACGGGAATACATGAACTCCTCAAACTACGGTCATCACCGGGAGTGGTCCCAACTATTGTTACTCCGGGGTTACCGGATCATAACACGTACTAGGTGACTATAACTTGCAAGATTTGATTTAGAATATGGATATAGTGGTGATAACATAAACGGTTCAGATCTGAAATCATGGCACCCGGGCCCAAAGTGACAAGCATTAAGCATGGCAAAGTCATAGCAACGTCAATCTCAGAACATAGTGGATACTAGGGATCAAGCCCTAACAAAACTAACTCGATTACATGATGAATCTCATCCAACTCCTCACGAACTAGTGAGCATATGAAGGAATTACTCACTCCCGGTGGGGAGCATCATGGAATTGGCGATGGAGAAGGGTTGGTGATGACGAAGATCGAAGATCCCCCACTCTAGAGCTCCAAACGGACTCCAGATCTGGCCTCCCGATGAAGAACAGGAGGTAACGACGGCTCCATCTGGTGGAACGCGGTAATTCTTTCTCCCTGATTTTTTCTGGAAATATGGGATTTTATAGCATCGGTTTCAGGGTCTGAGGGGCCACCAGGTGGGGACAACCCACCTGGGCGCGCCTGGGGGGGGGCAGGCGCACCCTGGTGGGTTGTGCCCACCCAGGTGCCCCCCTCCGGTGGTTCTTGGCTCCAGAAATTCTCTATTATTGTATAAAAAAATCCTCGCAAAGTTTTGTTCCATTCCGAGAACTTTTATTTCTGCACAAAAACAACACCATGACAGTTCTGCTAAAAACAGTATCAGTCCGGGGTTAGTTTTATTCAAATCATGCAAATTAGAGTCCAAACAAGAGGAAAAGCATTAGAAAAAGTAGATACGTTGGATACATATCACGCCCCTTACCAACGCCCTGTACGCGCGCCGACTGCGCTCACCGCGGCCTCGCCCCTCCCAGTGTGCCACCGCGCATGCTCACGCCCGCCTATGACCGCGCCGCTCCATCAAGCACTCATCGCGCTTTCCCACCTCGTCAGCCCGCTGCCACTGTTGCCCCTACGTGTCGGCCTCACGCTTGCCGCAACCTCCTTCCCGGCGCTTGCCCCTGCTTGCCATGCCCTTGCCTCGCGAGTGCCCGCTGTCGCTGGCGCACGCCCATCGCTCGTCCCGTCCCACGCCGCGCCTGCAGCCGCCCTGGCGCCTCGCGCCACCCTGCTCGCCGCTCGCCACCACCACCACTACCTCCAACCGCGCCCCCTATCCTCGCCTGCTCCGGCTGCCCTGGCCGGCGCCCTCCTCTGCCCCGGCCGGTGCCCAGGAACAGCCGGGCTGCGCTCGATCCACGCACCCGTCGCCCATTCGGGCTGGGCCCTAGCGCCCGATGCACGCACCCGCTATGGCCCTCTAGGCCACTGACTAGGGGGCCCCACGCCCAGGAAACATAAATAAAAATGAATAAAAGAAATAAATAATTATTTAATTAAATAATTAATTAACCTAATTAATTCTGTTTAATTAAACTAATTAAACTTAGTTAACCTAATTAACTAATTAAACTAACTAATTTGTTAATTAGCATAATGTGACAATGACAGACAGGACCCACCCTTCAGTTTGACCGGACCATGGCCAGAGCTGACCGTTGACGTCAAGATGACGTCATAAATGTTTTTCGATTAAATTAATCTATTAATTCCTGGAAATGAATTAAAACTTTGAAAATCAATATAAAATAATCCATAACCCGGATGAAAATGTTTTGTACATGAAAGTTGCTCAGAAAGATGAGAGGAATCCGAATGTGCAGGCCTTTCATCTGCCACACGTCCCTACCATAGCAAACATGCAACCATCCCCCTCTAGTTTGTCTGTCCGAAAATGCTGAACACCAGGAATCCTTTCCCGGATGTTTCCCCCTTCGCCAGTAGCACCTAGTACCGCATTAGGGCACACCTAGCACCGCTTAATGTCATGTCATGCATTGTCATGCATCTGTTTGCATTGTATTCATTGTTTCTTCCCCCTCTTCTCTCTGGTAGACTACGACACTGACGCCGCTGCTGCCCCGGTCGACTATGGTGTTGACGACCCCTCCTTCTCAGCAGAGCTTCCAAGAAAGCAAACCCCCCTTGATCATCCCGATATCACCCATTCCTTCTCTCTACTGCTTGCATTAAAGTATTGTTAGAGTTCTCGGTTTGATCCTATACTGATGCATGGCCTATCTTTGATACTACTACTGATACCTTTACCTGTAATCCTAAATGCTTAGTGCAGGATGCTAGTATTTCATCAGTGGCCCTACATTCTTATCCGTCTACCATGCTACTTTATCGGGCCGTGAACACGTCGGGTGTTGATCACGGGTATATACTATATACATAATATGCATGATACCATGATGTGACTAAAGTCGGGTCAGCTTGTTCAGTACCCGCGAGTGATTCACAGACTGGGGGCTGAAAGGGCATGTTTCTCGACGGCCCTCGGAGTGGATCGTTGTGGTGGAGCGACATGGCAGGTTGTGACCACCTAGGAGACAGGTGGGCCTAGTCCTAGTCGGCGTCCGTGGTTAGTTCAAATAACATGCTTAACGAGTTTGGATATTTGATCTGAGTTGGTCGTTGGCCTTATACGCACTATCCGCCACGTAGGAGAAGATATGGGCAACCGGCGTTGTAGTATCAGCCGAAGCTCTTCTGACGTCAGGGACTGAGTGGTGCGCGCCGGGTTGGACCGCGTAACGCACCCTCCTTTGTAATGGAGGTTGCTAGGTCTGCTCACCGACCGCGTTCGCAACATGCAAGAGTGCAACGGGCGATGGGCCCAAGACCCCTATGCGCTTAGGATTTAGACCAGCGTGCTGGCCTCTATGTTGGGCCTAGGTAGGGCTGCGACGTGTTGATTTTCTGAGGCCGGACATGACCCAGGAAAGTGTGCCCGGCCAGAGGGATCGAGCATGTCAGGTAATGTGGTGCACCCCTACAAGGAAGATTGATCTATTCGAATAGTCGTGTCCATGGTTACAGGACGACTTGGAGTTGTATTCCAACCTCATGAGAACTAGAACTGGATACTTAATAAAACACACCCAGATAAGTTCCGGAGACAACCCGGTGATCGCTTTCTCACAGGGTGACCACGAGAGGATCGCTGAGTAGGATTATGCTATACGATGTTACTTGATACTATACTTGCTACTCTCTTCTATATGCTTCAAGATGGAGGCTTCTAGAAGCATACTCTTTGATAGGACTAGCTACCCCCTCTTATTCTGGCACTCTGCAGTTCAGTCCATAGATACTACCCATTTCATTGATACCGATGCATATGTTCTGTAGATCCTTGCTTGTGAATACTTTGGATGAGTATTCGCGGTTGCTTTCTACTTATTTTCCCCTTTTCCCGGTAATGCGATCATATGATGGAGTCCAGCAGCCAGAGGATCCCGAGGATGTTTCTATGTGGAGTTCACGGTGAGGTGGTTCTCCTGTGGGTGGCGGCGCACGGGAGATCAGCGAGGAGGCATGGGTGAGTTGGATCGGGAGGAGCGGGGCTCTCGCTCCTCTCTGGCGGCGCGAGCAAGGGAATGAGGGAGAGAGGGTCGAGCGAGTGGGTGGATAAGGGAAGATCGGGCAGGCCTCTAGGCCGGCTAGGTTAGGCCACGGGTGGGCCTTAAGCGGGCTGCGGCTATGCACTGCTCCCCTCTCTCTTTATATTCTCCTTTCAAAAAATAGAGAGAGACCAAATAGAATCAAGAGAGGAGGCCATGGACAAGAATAAAGTTGTGGGATATTTTTGTAAGGCTTTATGGAATATTTCCAACACAACAAAAATGGTTCCAACAAAATAGGGGAAGTTAAATCCAAAATTATTTAACTTGCACCAAAGAAGTTTGAATGGAGTCTAGGATTTAGGAGTGTCCAAAATGTTCAGATTTAAGGTGTAGCTCGGGAAAGTGATGAAAGAATTTGCAAGCAAAGTTTGAGGTCAAGAAGTGAGATAGAAAAGGCATGGAATTAAATTGCATGTGTGTTATGGTGAATTCGAAATTAATGGAATATTTTATTATAGCTCCTTAATAATATCGGGATACTTTGTACATGCTATAAAGAGAAATCACCATTCTGAATATCCCTCGATTTAAATGGACCAAGATCCATACAATTTATTTATTTGAGTTAAAAAAGAATGATATGATGGCATGAAGCAATGATGCAGTGCAACAAACAAAATAAAACACACGGTGATCACGAAATATATGGAAGTCCTCTGGAGCGCCGGTCTCGGGCTGTTACATATGTACTCAGATATTGTTGCTTCCGCTGACTCGTTTGTATTCGAGCTGATGTATTCGATCCCTCGAGGCCCCTGGCTTGTAATATTTTAATTTGTGTCTAGCGTTGTGTTGTGATATCTTCCCGTGAATCCCTGATTTTGATCATACACATTTGTGTGTATTATTAGTGTACAATTGAATCGGGGGTCACAACGAGAGTGGGGCTTGAATCATTGTCGCAAAACACTTGAGCATCTTCATCTTCATTAACTTGAATATGCATGACCACGTGCTCTAGCGCTTCCATTTATTCATCACTCACCGAATCATATTCTCCATTTTAGTTGATGATCATGGTCCACCTTGTGGGACACTCAAAGGTCTTGTTGTTGGGGAACGTTGCATGGAAAACAAAAAAAATCTACGCACATGCAAGATCTATCCATGGATATGCATAGCTATGAGAGGGGGAGAGCATCTACATACCCTTGTAGATCGCTAAGCGGAAGCGTTTATCAACGCGGTTGATGCAGTCATACACCTTCATGATCCGTCCTGATCAAGTACCAAATGTACGACACCTCCGCGTTCAGCACACGTTCAGCTTGATGATGGCCTCGGCTTCTTGATCCAGCAAAAGAGGCGAAGTAGTAGATGATTTCCGGCAGCACGACAGCGTGACGGAGGTGGTGAAACTATCCGCGGGGCTTTGCCAAGCACAACAGACGTGGACGGAGGAGGAACCAGAACTAGAAGGAGACGGGGCGCCACACACGGCTTGGGGATCGTTGTGTATGTTGCCCCTCTCCCTCCTCACATATATATAGGTGGAGGGGAGAGGGGAGGCAGCCCTAGGGCGCCCCAAAAGGGGCCAGCGGCCAGCCCTAGTGGCCTGCCCTAGGTGCGCCCCCTTCCTTTCTTGGCGCTTGGGAAGAAGGCGGGAGGGGAGCCCCCCCTTTCCTTTCTCTCATGTGGAAGAGAAGGCGGGAGGGGCTATCCCTCCTCCTTTTCTTCCCTAAGGGTCGGCGAAATAGAGGTGGGGCGCACCAGCCCCTTGTGGGCTGGTGTGCTTCCCTCATTGGCTCGGTAAGCCCAATAACTCCTCGTGGCCTCCCGGAACCCCTTCGGTGATCCGATAAATACCCGGTGTGTTCTGAAACCTTTCCGGAGACCAAATGGTATTTTCCTATATATCAATCTTTACCTCCGGACCATTCCGGAGCTCCTCGTCATGTCCGTGATCTTATCCGGGACTCCTGTAAGGGCATATTTATCCCTCAAGTAGTTTTGGTGATTGATGACAAAACGTTTGCGGACTAATCGTGTGCACTAACTGTTTCAGGTGATCTATTATAATGGCACTTTGCGATTATTCCCCTCGAGGACTTCACTTTAGACGGATTATTTTCCTTCATTTCTTTTTGGTGGAATTGAGTCATAGGGATAACCGTACTATTAAGAGGGGATCCGTTTCAGAAGAGTATGGGTGGAATCATCACGTACACATTGTCCTTGCACCCTCGATGTCTTCCTGCCTGTTGGTGTTTCCGTGTTGTGCAAAACAAGGGGTGCCTTGTGCTACGCGGTAGTACCGCGGCCAGGGCAGTAGTACTGCCTATCGGCGGTAGTACTGCTTGTTAGTGCCGCTGGTACTACCGCCTCTACTGTGGTCTCGACTTTTTCGTGTCGGGTTTTCGTAAAAGACCACGCAGGGGAGCGGTAGTAGGGATGGCAGTAGGGCGCGGTAGTACCGCTCCTACGTTCGCTCCAACTGCCGCACAGCTCGTTGCCCTCCTCTATTTTTCCAGCGGCTATAGGGAGCAGCAGTACCGCCCGCTGGGCGGTAGTACCATTCTTGTGCGCGCACTTCTTCTTTCTCAGCCATGGTTGTCCTATGCCTGCTTGCCACAGTGGTAGTACCACTGTGGCAGCGGTACTACCGCTCCAGCAATGGTAGTACCGCCCAGATGCGGGCTGCGGGCTGCATAACGGTTGGATGTGTCCCCCCACTATATAAAGGGTTCTTCTTCTCCAAGATACCTCACCTCTTTTCCCTCAAACTCCATTGTTGCTCCACAAGCCCATTTTCGCCTGATCTCTCTCCCTAGCCAATCAAACTTGTTGATTTTCTAGGGATTGGTTGAGAAGGCCCAGATCTACACTTCCACCAAGAGAAATTTGATTCCCCCCACTAATCCCTTGTGGATCTTGTTACTCTTGGGTGTTTGAGCACCCTAGACGGTTGACGTCACCTTGGAGCCATATTCCATTGTGGTGAAGCTCCGTGGTTTCATTGGGAGCCTCCAATTAAGTTGTGGAGAGAGCCCCGACCTTGTTTGTAAATGTCCGGTTGCCGCCTTCAAGGGCACTAATAGTGGAATCACGTCATCTCGCATTCTGTTAGGGCGTGAGGAGAATACGGTGGCCCTAGTGGCTTCTTGGGGAGCATTGTGCCTCCACACCGCTCCAATGGAGACGTAATTCCCCTCAAAAGGAAGGAACTTCGGTAACACATCCTCGTCTTCACCGGATCCACTCTTGGTTATCTCGTTCCTTTACTTGTGATTTGTGTTATATCCCTTGCTTGCTTGCATGCTTGTTGTTGTTGCATCATATAGGTTGCTCACCTAGTTGCATTTCTATACAACCTACTTTGATGCAAAGTTTAAATTGGTAAAGAAAAGCTAAAATTTGTTAGTTGCCTATTCACACCCCCTCTAGTCAACTATATCGATCCTTTCAATTGGTATCAGAGACTCGTCTCTTTACTAAGGACTTTACCGTCCAAAGAGTATGGTTGACACCGTAGACAGTGCGGAGGAGCACTCCGGTGTGAATCCAATCTTGTCTACGGCCGATGGGTGAACCGCGGTGTCTCGTGAGGAATTCAATGTGGCCTTGGACACATTGAAAACCTCCATGCCCACCGAGGTTGAAAGCATGTTTAACAAATTCATAGAAGGGCTTAAACTATCCACCACACCATTGAGAGTGGGTGATCCCACTAACAAGGTGACAGATGCTAACTCCGACAAGGGGGAAGCTACTAGTGATCAAGTCCCTTCTTCTAGTGGTAAAAATGGCACCGGCATCTTTGCCCATGTGGAACCTCCACTTGTTTATGGTGGACCGATTTCTTCCACTCATTTGAATCATGCCGGTCCTCCCCCCAAGATTGTGAAAAATGAGGATTTTGATTCTTGGGTCTATCGCTTTAAGCGTCATTTAAATCATGTGAATACTAATCTTTGGAGAGTCATTGAAGAAGGTTTCCATCCGCATGACTGAAGCAACTTCACTCCTAGAGAAGCTGCGGATAATCAATTCAACGAGAATGCTCTCTTCATCATCCAAGATGCAATTCCACCCAAAGATCTTCCTCATCTCCGGCCCTTCGCCATGGCCAAATATGCATGGCATCAAGTTGCCCTCTACAAGGGAAGTGCAAGCATTCGACGCTCCAACTATGAAGTGGTGCAAGGTGAAGCCGATGAGTTTGCAATGAAAGAAGATGAAGAACCTCGTGAGCTGTATCGGAGAGTAACCAAACTCACGGTCTCACTTCAAGATCACGGGAGCAAGGACACGTATGACAATTGGATCAAGCGCAAATTCCTCAAGGCAATGATGCCTTACCACAAGGCCATGTCCTCCGTCATTCGTCAAAGGCCGGACTTCCACACCTTGTCCTCAAGTGAAGTGTTGGATGAGTTTGTGGCCATGAGCATCTTGGACAAGACCGCCGACAATGCGGTGCTACGTTCTCAAAGAGAAAAGAAGCCCAACCTTGCATTAAAGGCCAAGGTTTGTATGGAAGAAGAGGACGAAGAAGAAGAAGAGGAGAGCAACCCCGAAGATACAAAGTATGCCTATCATGAACACATGGCACTTGCTTCAAGGCAATATTAGAGCAATAAAAACTCAAGGCCAAACTTCAACAAGAACAACTCAAGTGGCACGAAGAGCAAGCAACATGTGAGGACTTGCTATAATTGTGGCAATGTGAGCCATTTTGTTGCGGAGTGCCCGTATGAGAAGAGGGAAAACAATGGAGGCAAGCTCATCCGAAAGGACAAAGCCAAGTCTTTCCCAAACAAGAGCAACTTCACCAAGAAGACTCCTCACAAGGCGTTGGTGGTACAAGAAGAGTACCATGAGGATGATGATGATGATGATGGTGAGTCAGTTTCCATGGCCTCCATTGCCATTGCAACAACTCCACGGGTGTCTCTCTTCGACTCACCTAATGAGAACATCACTGCCAAGTGCCTCATGGCTAAAGCCACCAATAAGGTAACCCCCAACATCAAAACTACCATCATTAGTAATCCCTCTTTGATGGATTGCATTGATGAACATGAGGGGTCTAATGTGGAGGAGAATGAGTTTGAGTCTTTTATGAACAAACTCAAGGGTAAATCCAAGAAGCACTTCGTTGCTCTCTTGGAACAACTTCGTGAAGCCAATGACATGATCGAGGATTGTGAAGATACCATCTCTAAGATGGAGGGGCATAGTCGTGACTATGCCGATGAGATTTAGGATCTTTCCAATGCTCTTGAGGAAGAGCATTGTCTTCTTTTGGCTCTTGAGGAGTCACACAACGATGATCATGCTAAATTAAAGAAAGATCTTGATCATGCTCTTGTTGTATCTCGTGTGCTAAATTCTGAGAAGGCCAAACTTGGGGTTGATCTTGCTAGACTCAAGGTGGAGTTTTATATACTTGACAAAGCTCACAAGGCCTTGAAAATGTGTTCATGCTAGCCTCAAGGAGTCTCATGTTCAACTCCAAGTGAAGCTAACCAAGGAGAAATCCACCTTTCCTCATATGGTGTTAATTGATCATGCAAATGCTACTGACCCTTGTTGTGAGCATGTGCATCTTGTTGAGGAAAATGCTAAGTTGAAGGAGCAACTTGAGAAAGGCCTTGTGTCGTGCATACAAGGTGAGAAGAATCTCAACGACCTTTTGAGCAATCAAAAGGAAGTTGTGGCCAAAGAAGGGATTGGGTTCGCACCCATGCCCAAGAACAAGAAGAAGAATGGCAAGACCAAATGACCTCCCCCGCTCAAGCAAACATTTGTGAAGGAGGGAGAGGGTGCTTCCAAGGAGAAGAAGAACAATGTGAATGGTGGTGGTGTCAAGAAAGGCAATGCCACCCCGTCCAACAAAGCCGGCGACTTTAACCCTTCTTATGTGTTGTGTCGTGCTAGTGATGGGCATGTTTATGCCAAATTTGTTGGTTCTCCTTATGAGTACATTGAATGGTCTATTTGGGTTCCTAAGACCCTTGTTACTAACATCAAAGGACCCATTACAAAATGGGTACCTAAAACCAAGCATTGATTTCTTGTAGGTGTTTGCTTCCGGTGGGGGATCAATGTTGCTCGATAGTGGATCTACAAATCATATGACCGGAAGTGAGGACTTGGTGGTGGACGTGCACAAGATTCCATTTATGCCCACCAATGTCGAATGGGGTGATGCCTCGTCTTCTAAGGTATTGGGACTTGGCAAGGTTGTCATCTCTCATGATCTCACAATCGAGAAAGTCATGCTTGTTGAGTCCCTTGCATACAATTTACTTTCCGTTCGTCAACTTGCACTCATGGGCTTTGCCACTTTCTTTGATATTGATACTGTGGCCCTCTTGTGGAGCAAGACTCTTAAAGTAGCCTTTGTTGGGCATGTCAAGAACGGTCTCTATGTGATTAACTTTTTGGAGCGACCCACTAAGACCGCAACATGCCTAATGGCTAAAGTTTACATGGGATGGCTTTGGCATCGTCGTCTAGCCCATGTCAATATGAGACCTTTGCAAAGTCTTCTCAAGGGGGACCATGTCCGTGGACTAACAAATGTTAGTTTTGCTAAAGATCGTGCTTCCAGTGCTTGTATCGAAGGAAAGCTACATGAGAAGGCTCACCCTCCCGCGACTATCATTTACTCGAAGAGGCCTTTTGAGCTCCTTCATATGGATCTCTTTGGGCCTCCATCCTTTGATAGTCTTGGGGGAAGAAAGTATTGCTTGGTGATTGTGGATGACTATTCAAGATACACGTGGGTACATTTCTTCAAGAGGAAGAGCGAGACCCAACAAACCGTCATTGACTTTGCAAATGAAGCTCAACGTCAACACAATGCAAAGATCTTGACTATAAGAAGTGACAACACCGAGTTCAAGAATTACACCTTGGATGAGTTTCTTAGTGATGAGGGGATCAAGCATCAATATTCCGCACCATACACCCCTCAACAAAATGGTGTAGCGAAAAGAAAAACCAGACGTAGATGGATGCGGCAAGGACCATGATGGCGGAGTTCAAGTCTCCATAGAACTTTTGGGCCGAAGCCATCAACACCGCTTGCCATGCTTCCAATCGGCTCTACCTCCGCAAGGGTTTGAACAAGACTCCATATGAGATACTCACCGGTAACAAGCCCAACCTCAAGTACTTTCGGGTGTTCGGGTGTAAGTGTTTCATTCTCAAGAAAGGTGTGCAGTTGTCTAAATTTGAGGCTAGAGCTTCTGAGGGCATATTTGTTGGTTATGCTACAAACTCTCATGCTTATCGTGTCCTCAATAAGTCCACAGGACTTATCGAGGAGACGTGTAACATGGAGTTTGATGAGAATAACGGCTCCCAAGTGGAGCAAAGTGGCACTTGTGATGTAGGTGATGAAATTCCTCCTCAAGCCATAAGATGAATGGGAGTTGGTTTTATCCTACCCATTGAGGAACCCCTTGTCACCGAAGGAGAAGGACAATGCTCCACTCAAGTGGAGCCATCACCAACCCAAGGCCCACATGCTTCCGAAGAACGAAGTGAAGGCCCTCAACCTCATGAACAAGACCAAGGGCAAGATCAATCTCAAGACCGTGTTGAATCACCAAGTGATGCCCAAGGTCAAGTTCTCTCCTCCGAGAAAGTTCAAGATCAAGAGCTACCTCAAGATCAAGAATAAGCTCAATACGGCGCTCAAGATGATCAAGTGACCGCTCCTCGACTCACCCCCGAGGAGGAATTGGAGCGTTGTGCCGCCAAGATTGCATCCAAGCTCTCCACCAAGGGTCATCTCATGAAGAATGTGCTTGGAAGCATTCAAAAGGGGGTAACCACTCGTAGAAAATTGGCAAACTATTGTGAACATCACGTGTTTGTCTCTTGTGTTGAACCCCAAAAGGTATATGAGGCGCTCGAAGATCCGGATTGGCTAAATGCCATGCATGAAGAACTCAACAACTTCAAGTACAACAAGGTGTGGAGATTGGTGCCAAGGCCAACGGGGAACCACATTGTCATTGGAACCAAGTGGATATTCAAGAACAAGCAAGATGCTCATGGGACCATTGTTCGCAACAAGGCAAGATTGGTGGCATAAGGCTACTCCCAAGTCGAGGGTATCGACTACGGTGAAACCTTTGCTCCCGTTGCTCGCCTTGAATCCATTCGTTTGTTGATTGCTTGTGCTTCTCATCACAACTTTAAGTTGCAACAAATGGATGTGAAAAGTGCTTTTATTAATGGTCCTATTAATCAGTTGGTATATGTCAAGCAACCCCTTGGGTTCGAGGATCCCTACTTTCTCGATCATGTGTATCAACTCGATAAGGCACTCTATGGACTTAAACAAGCCCCATGTGCGTGGTATGACCACCTTACCGAGTTGATACAAGATCATGGATTTGAAGTTGGGATGATCGACCCCACTCTTTTTACTAAGAAGGTCAAAGGGGAGTTGTTTGTGTGCCAACTATATGTTGATGATATTATCTTTGGTGCCCCTAACAAAGCTTTCAATGAGGAATTTGCCGCTCTCATGACCTCTAAGTTCAAGATGTCTTCGATGGGAGAGTTGAAGTTCTTCCTTGGATTCAAAGTCAAACAAAGAAGAGAAGGAACCTTCATCAACCAAGCCAAATACACTCAAGACATGCTAAAGAGATTCAAGTTAAGTGATGTCAAGCCGGCTTCCACTCCAATGCCCACCAAGTGCCAACTTGACATTGATCCCAATGGTAAAGTGGTGGATCAAAAGGTATATCGCTCCATGATTGGCTCCCTGCTTTACCTTTGTGCATCTAGACCGGATATCATGTTGAGTGTGGGAATTTGTGCACGGTTTCAAGCCACACCTAAGGAAAGCCACTTTGTGGCGGTTAAGCGAATCTTTCGATATTTGGCTCATACCCCAAACTTTGTCTTATGGTACCCAAGAGGAGCAAACTTCAAGCTTGTAGGATATTCGGACTCTGATTGGGCGGGAGACAAAGTGGATAGGAAGTACACTTCTGGAGGGTGCCAATTTCTTGGTTGCTCCTTGGTGAGTTGGTCTTCCAAAAAGCAAAGTTGTGTGTCTCTCTCGTCCACCGAAGCGGAGTATGTGGCGGCCTGTAGTTGTTGTGCACAACTCTTATGGATGAGGCAAACTTTAAAGGATTACAGTGTCATTTGTGACAAAGTACCTCTTTGGTGTGACAATGAAAGTGCCATCAAGATTTCTCTCAACCCGATGCAACACTTCAAGACGAAGCATATTGAGATTCGGTATCACTTCATCCGGGATCATATTAGGCGAGGGGAGATTGAGCTTAACTATGTCAACCTTGTAGATATTTTCACGAAGCCCTTGGATGAAGCAAGATTTCGCAAGTTAAGGCATGAGCTAAATATCATTGATTCGAGCAATGTGACTTGAACCCTTGCACACCCCACCACACTCATCTTGATGTCTAGTTTAGATGTAGGCATGGACATAGGGGGAGTGTTCTCTCATTGAACTCTTCCTCCCCCCATTATGCATAAATTTATCAAGTCTTTCACATTAGCCATTTTTTATGGTACTTGTGCTTCAAGGATGAGTTTTGGTCATGGGCCCAAGGACAATTCTTCGCGGCGCCATACCATTAGCTCAAACATAGGTGGCCTCGGCCACCGCCCTCTCTTCTCGAGAGTTTGTCTGTGTGTTGTCTCTTGTTGCTTGTGCTTCTCTCTTTTGAGTGGTTGTGTTTTGGTTTGGTCGTGTTCGGGTTTGGCTTGTCGTGTCTTGTGTGGTCCTTCTATTTTTTTGCTACTCGGGCGTAAGCCATCTTTTCCCCTTGTTCCTGCTTTGGGGCGCCTGAGCAGTACTACCACGGCAGCAGAGCGGTACTGCCGCTTATACAAGCGGTACTACCGCCCGGCGGACACGGTACTACCGTGGAGTGGTTCACTGCGCGCTTTGTGATCCAGATCTGCACCAGGGCAGTACTACCGTGCCTTGAACGGTACTACCGCTTAGGGCTGGGCGAGTGGGGTATGTATCGGGCTGGGGGAGTTTCTACTCCCCCATACCCATTCAGTTTGCCCCATCCCCTCGTCCTCTCCTCTCTCAGGCGACTCCCCAAGCACCAGAGGCTCGCCATCGGGCCGCCGGATTTAGGCCGGCTCCCTGGTTTCCGTCCAGTGGGATCATTCCCCACCCTCTCCTCATGCCATGGATGCCAGTATTTCCCCCGTTCTTCTCTCCCTTGGATCTAGGTTTTGGGGCTATACTCTTTGCATCCCTCGATTTAGTTGTTGAATCGAGGCTTAGGAAGGACTTGGGAGACTACTAGACTAGGGTGTTTGTCGATTAGGTGTAGAAATATGATCTTGTGCATCTCCGGTAGTACCGGATCTTGCCGCGGTAGGTGTCAGCCCGCTGACAACCGCTCCAGTGGTACTACCGCTATACCCTAGCGGTACTACCGCTCTGGTGCATGGTACTACCGCCCTGAGATGCCATTGCTCCTGTTTCTATACCTAATTCTCTTTTTGGTAGTCGTCTTTCCCTCGCTTATGCTCTCTTGCTTTTGTGGTCTTTGTGTGCATGTGCTTTCAGGTGGTAGTAGCTCCGGGCATCAGGCTCGTCGCAAGAATCCAGACCGTGCAACAGGTTCCAAGCGCTATCGCTCGTCAGATGTTCCAGTGTCTGCTGCTGGTGGTGGTGAGGGTGTCTCTTCTGAGCCGCCAAAGAGCAAGGCCAAGGTACCAACATCGAAGACCTCCACCGGATGCAAGCCTGCTAAACTAATGTCTGCCATGGAGTTTTGCACCAAGAGGGAGCACAATCCCTATCATGTGGATCAAGAGCCTTCTCTTCAGAGGCGTCCATTTTGGAACAGGTTTCAACAGTCAATCTACCACGATGTCTTGAAGAAAAAGAAGAACTTGTTTGTGAAGGTCAAGTCTATCGATCTTACACACATGGAGAAGGACCTGCCATACTTTGGGAATGCTCTACAAAGGTGTGAGGAGTTAGACATCAAGAGGATCATCACCTTCAACAAAGACTTTGATGCCGAGCTCGTGGCCCAGTTCTTTGCCACCGTTCACTTTGGGCATGATCCGTCCCGTACTCTGTCTTGGATGACCAATGGTCGTCGTCCGTCCGCACCGTGGAAAGATTTCATGGTCAGCTTGATGTACAATGATGAGGGTGCCCAGAACCCACTTTGGTTTCGCCCTCATAAGGAGATTGCCGCTACTCACAAGGAAAAGCTTTGGCCCTATTCTACTAGGAAGGTGTCTGAGACTGGAAAGGTTACTTATGAGCTCTGGCCCTTTCTAGACATCATGCATCGAATCTTCCGGAACTCCCTATTCCCTCGGATTGGCAACTTGGATCAGGTGCACTCTTACCTTGTTGACATGCTTCTGTTCTGTCAAGAACATCAGGGCTCTCAGCAGGTGATGGATGTGTCACATGTGATGTGGTCTGAGCTTCACTCTGCTGTCATGGAGCGCAAGTGCATCGTCTATGGGCCCTATCTTATGCAGCTTATCGAGGACACTTGGGCAGCCAAGTTTCCAGATGAGTAGCTTGTCATAGACAACATGGTGTATCATGACACTATCGATCTGCGTTAGAAGGAGAAATGGAGTTCGTCTACTCCGGCACCTCCAGTACAGGAGACTGTCCTATCTGATGATGAGGAGGATGATGATGATGGGCCAGAGTATATGCCGCCATCTGAGGAGCCCTCTTGGGAGAAGAAACTCAAGGAGAAGATGAAGTGTCTGTTCTGCTTCCAGGCCAAGGGCCAGTACATGGCTCACAAGGAGGCCAAGATGGCTCGTCATCGTGACAAGGCCATTATGAGACAGGTTGGCCTTGAGGTTGCTGATGGCTCTGAGGAGCGGATCACTGATGAGGAGTCTTGGATTAGAGTGCATTGCCCATGGTCTAACACTGAGGAGGACACCGGAGTTCGCGCTTCTCCTCGTACTGCAGAGGTCTCTAAGGAGGAGGAGGAGGACGAGGAGGAGGAGCATGACTGGTGATGCCATGGAGACATACTACCATCATGGGTCGTGTCGTCCCTTTTGGTGTCTTCCTGCCAAAGGGGGAGAGTTAGGGATTTGCCTTAGGATTTGCCTTAGGTCTTGTGTTGGCGTGTTCCCTTAGGTCTTGTGTTGGCGTGTGTGTTGGTGTGTTCGTTCGGGTTCACGTGTCTCGTGTTTGTTGTGTTCGTTCGTTTTCGTTTGCTTTCTTTCGGCTGTGAGCAAGACCATATGGTGTAAGACATATGTGAACTACCCTTTCCTATCTACTTTAGTATCAAGTACCCTATTATATTGTGAGATGCTTCATTTTCAGCATTTATATTTTTTCCTCATGCTCGTCCTTGCTTAGTTGTACTTGTTGTTATTCTTATATGCAAGGATGTTGCCTGCCTACAAAATATAGGGGGAGTTTGATCCTAAAGATGTGCACATAGCCTTTCATGCTAATTCCTTGGTGCACACCTCTAGGGGGAGCCCATCTATATTTTGTTAGAAGGGGGTTTGCTTATTTTCAGTCACTATTTTGTGCAAATCCCGTGTTGTCATCAATCCACCAAAAAGGGGGAGATTGTAAGGGCATATTTATCCCTCAAGTAGTTTTGGTGATTGATGACAATACGTTTGCGGACTAATCGTTTGCACTAAGTGTTTCAGGTGATCTATTATAAGGGCACTTTGTGATTGTTCCCCTCTACGACTTCACTTTAGACGGATTATTTTCCTTCTTTTCTTTTCGGTGGAATTGATTCGTAGGGATAACCGTACTATCAAGAGGGGATCCGTTTCGAAAGAGTATGGGTGGAATCATCACGTACACATTGTCCTTGCACCCTCGCTATTTTCCTACCTGTTGGCATTTCCGTGTTGTGCAAAAAAAGGGGTGCCTTGTGCTACACGGTAGTACCGCGGCCAGGGCGGTAGTACTGCCTATCGGCGGTAGTACCGCTAGTACTACCGCCCCTGCTATGGTGTCGACTTTTTCGTGTCAGGTTTTCCTAAAAGACCACGCAGGGGAGCGGTAGTAGGGACGGCAGTAGGGAGCGGTAGTACCACTTGTTTAGGCGGTAGTACCACTCCTACGTTCGCTCCAACTGCCACACAGCTCGTTGCCCTCCTTTGTTTTTCCAGCGGTTGTAGGGAGCAGCAGTACCGCTCACTAGCGGTAGTACCGTTCTTGTGCACGTACTTCTTCTTTCTCATCCCTGGTTGTCCTATGCCTGCTCGCCACAGCGGTAGTACCGCTGTGGCAGCGGTACTACTGCTCCAGCAACGGTAGTACCACCCAGATGCGGACTGCGGGCTGCATAACGGTTGGATGTGTCCCCCCACTATATAAAGGGGTCTTCTTCTCCAAGATACCTCACCTCTTTTCCCCCAAACTCCATTGTTGCTCCACAAGCCCATTTTCGCCCGATCTCTCTCCCTAGCCAATCAAACTTGTTGATTTTCTAGGGATTAATTGAGAAGTCCCAGATCTACACTTCCACCATGAGAAATTGGATTCCCCCCACTAATCCGTTGTGCATCTTGTTACTCTTGGGTGTTTGAGCACCCTAGACGGTTGACGTCACCTCGGAGCCATATTCCATTGTGGTGAAGCTTCGTGGTTTCGTTGGGAGCCTCCAATTAAGTTGTGGAGAGAGCCCCAACCTTGTTTGTAAAGGTCCGGTTGCCGCCTTCAAGGGCACCAATAGTGGAATCACGGCATCTCGCATTGTGTGAGGGCGTGAGGAGAATACGGTGGCCCTAGTGGCTTCTTGGGGAGCATTGTGCCTCCACACTTCTCCAACGGAGACGTACTTCCCCTCAAAGGAAGGAAATTTGGTAACACATCCTCGTCTTCACCGGCTCCACTCTTGGTTATCTCGTGCCTTTACTTGTGCAAGCTTATTTGTGTTATATCCCTTGCTTGCTTGCGTGCTTGTTGTTGTTGCATCATATAGGTTGCTCACCTAGTTGCATTTCTAGACAACCTACTTTGATGCAAAGTTTAAATTGGTAAAGAAAAGCTAAAAATTGTTAGTTGCCTATTCACCCCCCCTCTAGTCAACTATATCGATCCTTTCGACTCCTAACAACATTCATTCACCAACTCACATAACTCATATAATACTATATCGTCAACGAACGTTAAGCATGCCGACCCTATGGGTTCAAGAATGATGTAGACATGACCGAGACGCTTCTTCGGTCAATAACCAATAGGGGGACCTGAATGCCCATATTGGTTCCTACATATTCTACGAAGATGTTTATCGGTCGAACATTTATGATAAAATATGTAGTTCCCTTTGTCTGTCGGTATGTTACTTGCCTGAGATTCGATCGTCGACATCTCCATACCTAGTTCAATCTCGTTACTGGCAAGTCTCTTTACTCGTTCTGTAATACATCATCTCGTAACTAACTCCTTAGTCATTTTGCTTGCAAGCTTCTTGTGATGTTGTATCACCGAGAGGGCCCAGAGATACCTCTATGTCACATGGAGTGACAAATGCCAATCTCAATCCATGCCAACTCAACAGACACCTTCGGAGATACCTATAGGGCACCTTTATGAACACCTAGTTACGTTGTGACATTTCATAGCACACAAGGTATTCCCCCGGTATCCCGAAGTTGCATGATCTCATGGTCGAAGGAATATGTATTTGACATTAAGAAAGCAGTAGCAATAAACTGAACGATCATATGCTAAGCTAACAGATGGGTCTTGTCCATCACATCATTCTCCTAATGATGTGATCCCGTTATCAAGTGACAACACATGTCTATGGTTAGGAGACCTTAAACATCTCTTGATCAACGAGCTAGTCTAGTAGAGGCTTACTAGGGACACGGTATTTGTTTATGTATCCACACATGTATTCAAGTTTCCAGTCATTAAAATTCTAGCATGAATAATAAACCTTTATCATGATTAAGGAAATATAATAATAACCACTTTATTATTGCCTCTAGGGCATATTTCTATCAGTCTCCCACTTGCACTAGAGTCAATAATGTAGTTCACATCGCCATGTGATTAATACCTAAAGAGTTCTAAGGTGTGATTATGTTTTGCTTGTGAGAGAGGTTTAGTCATCGGTTCTGCAACATTCAAATCCGTGTGTACTTTGCAAATTTCTATGTCTACAATGCTCTGCATGGAGCTACTCTAGCCAATTGCTCCCATGTTCAATACGTATCTAGATCGAGACTTAGAGTCATCCGGACCGGTGTCAAAGCTTGCATCGACGTAACCCTTTATGAATAACTCTTTATCACCTCCATAACCGAGAAACATTTCCTTAGTCCTCTTAGGAAACTAAGGATAGTTTTGACTGCTATCTAGTGATCCACTCCGGGATCACTATTGTACCCCCTTGCCACACTCATGGCAAGGAACACAACAGGTCTGGTACACAACATGGCATACTTTATAGAACCTATGTCTGAGGCATAGGGAATGGCTTTCATTCTCTCTCTATCTTCTGTCGTGGTCGTGTTTTGAGTCTTACTTAACTTCATACCTTAGAATATGGGCAAGAACCCTTTCTTTGACTGATCCATTTTGAACTTCTTTAAAGACTTTGTCAAGGTTTGTGCTTTGTGAAAATCCTATTAAGCATCTCGATCTATTGCTATAGATCTTGATGCCCAATATATAAGCAGCTTCACCGAGGTCTTTCATTGAAAAAATCTTATTCAAGTATCCTTTTATGCTATCCAGAAATTCTATATCATTTCCAATCAATAATATGTCATCTACATAAAATCTCAGAAATGCTATAGAGCTCCCACTCACTTTCTTGTAAATACAGGCTTCTCCGTAAGTCTGTATAAACCATATGCTTTGATCACATCATCAACGTGTATATTCCAACTCCGAGATGCTTGCACTAATCCATAAATGGATCGTTGGAGCTTGCACCACTTTGTTAGCACCTTTAGGATCAACAAAACCTTATGATTGCATCATATACAACTCTCTTAAGAAACCCGTTAAGGAATGCAGTTTTGACATCCATTAGTCAGATTTCATAATCATAAAATCTGGCAACTGCTAACATGATTCAGAGAGACTTAAGCATCACTACGGGTGAGAAAGTCTCATCGTAGTCAACCCCTTGAACTTGTTGAAAATCTTTTGCTACAAGTCGAGCTTTATAGACAATGATAGTACCATCAGCGTATGTCTTCTTCTTGAAGATCCATTTATTCTCAATGGCATGCCGATTATCGGGAAAGTCCACTAAAGTCCATACTTTGTTCTCATACATGGATTCTATCTCAGATTTTTCATGGTCTCAAGCCATTTGTCGGAATCTGGGCTCATTATAGCTTCTTCATAGTTCGTAGGTTCGCCGTTGTCTAAGAACATGACTTCCAGGAAAGGATTACCGTACCACTCTGGAGCGGTGCGTGTTCTAGTCGACCTATGACGTTCAGTAGTAACTTGATCTGAAGTTTCATGATCATCATCATTAGCTTCCTCTCTAGTTGGTGTAGGCATCACGAGAACGGTTTTCTCTGATGTGCTACTTTCCAACTCGAGAGAAGGTACAATTACCTCATAAAGTTCTACTTTCCTCCCACCCACTTCTTTCGAGAGAAACTCCTTCGCTAGAAATGATCCATTCTTAGCAACAAATATCTTGCCTTTGGATCTGTGGTAGAAGGTGTACCCAATAGTTTCCTTAGGGTATCCTTATGAAGACACACTTCTCCAATTTGGGTTCGAGCTTATCAGGCTGAAGCCTTTTGACATAAGTGTCGCATCCCCAAACTTTAAGAAACGACAGCTTAGGTTTCTTGCCAAACCATAGTTCATATGGTGTCGTCCCAATGGATTTAGATGGTGCCCTATTTAACATGAATGCAGTTGTCTCTAATGCATAACCCCAAAATGATAAAGGAAAATCAGTAAGATATATCATAGAACGCACCATAACTAATAAAAGTATGGTTACGACGTTCGGACACACCATTACACCATGGTGTTCCAGTTGGCGTGAGTTGTGAAACAATTCCACATTGTTTTAAATAAAGTCCAAACTCGTAACTCAAATATTCGCCCCCGTGATCAGATTGTAGAAACTTTATTTTTCTTGTTACGCTGATTCTCCACTTCACTCTAAAATTCTTTGAACTTTTCAAATGTTTCAGACTTGTGTTTCATCAAGTAGATATACCCATACCTACTTAAATCATCTGTGAAAGTTATAAAATAATGATACCCGCCGCGTGCCTCAACACTCATTGGACCACATACATCGGTACATATTATTTCCAATAAGTCATTAGCTCGATCCATTGTTCCGGAGAATGGAGTTTTAGTCATCTTACCCATGAGGCATGGTTCGCAGGTACCAAATGATTCATAATCAAATGATTCCAAAAGTCCATCCACATTTTGCATCATGTTTACCTACTGTTATTTATAATGTTTTTATGCATAATAATGCTTTTTGGAGTAATTCTAATGCCTTTTCTCCCATATTATGGAAGGTTCACACAAAGAGGGAGAATACCGACAGCTAGAATTCTGGACTTGAAAGAGCTACATCAGGCCACCTATTCTGCACAACTCCAAATGAGCTGAAACTTCAGGGGGATTTTTTATGGAATACATAAGAATTATTGGAGCAAATAACTACCAGAGGGGGCCCACCAGGTGGGCACAACCCACCTGGGCCCGCCCTGGTGGGTTGTACCCTCCTCGACCCACCTCTGGTGCCCCTCTTTTGGTATATAAGTCATTTTAACCTAGAAAAAATAAGAGGTGGACTTTCAGGATGAAGCGCCGCCATCTCGAGGTGGAACTTGGGCAGGAGCACTTTTGCCCTCCGGTGGGGCGATTCCGCTGGGGGAACTTCCCTCCCGGAGGGGGAAATCATCGCCATCATCATCATCAACAACTCTCCCATCTTGGGGAGGGTAATCTCCATCAACATATTGAACATCACCATCTCCTCTCAAACCCTAGTTCATCTCTTGTGTTCCATATTTGTATCGGAACCTTAGATTGGTGCTTGTGGGTGACTAGTAGTGTTGATTACATCTTGTAGTTGATTACTATATGGTTTATTTGGTGGAAGATTATATGTTCAGATCCCTTATGCTATTTAATATTCCTCTGATCTTGAGCATGATTATCATTTTTTAGTAGTTACTTTTGTTCTTGAGGTCACGAGAGAAATCTTGTTGCAAGTAATCATGTGAACTTGATATGTGTTCGATATTTTGATGGTATGTATGTTGTGATTCCCTTAGTGGCGCCATATGAACGTGACTATGTGGCACTTCACCATATTTGGGCCTAAGGGAATGCATTGTGGAGTAGTTATCAAATGATGGGTTGCGAGAGTGACAGAACATTAAACCCTAGTTTATGCGCTACTTCGTAAGGGACTGATTTGGATCCAAAAGTTTAATGCTATGGTTAGATTTTATCTTAATACTTTTCTCATAGTTGATGCTTGCGAGGGGGTTAATCATAAGTAGGAGGTTTGTTCAAGTAAGAACAGCACCAAAGCACCGGTCCACCCACATATCAAATTATTAAAGTATCAAACACAAATCGAACCAACATAGTGAAAGTGACTAGATGAAATTCTTGTGTACTCTCAAGAACACTTTGCTTATCATAAGAGACCGTTTTGGACTGTCCTTTGCCTCAAAAGGATTGGGCTACCTTGCTGCACTTTTGTTACCATTACTGTTACTTGCTCGTTACAAATTATCTTGCTATCAAACTACTCGCTACATATAATTTCAGTGCTTGCACAGAATACCTTGCTGAAAACTACTTGTCATTTCTTTCTGCTCCTCGTTGGGTTCGACACTCTTACTTATCGAAAGGACTACGATTGATCCCCTATACTTGTGGGTCATCACCATCAACTCTTGATGTTCCTTCTTGATTTCAACCTCCACCAATTTCAGCATTGTGAAGAACTCGGGAATTCTTTTCGTCATCCCTTGCATATTATAGTTCATCGCAAAGCCATTGTAGCTTGGTGGCAGTGACTAAAGACTCTATCAATAACCATAACATCTGCAGTAGCTCCTACATCAGGTCTGTCACCTAGCGGTGCATCAAGGACATAATACTTCTGTGCAGCAATGAGGATTATCCTGAAGTTACGACCTAGTCCGTGTAGTTGCTACCATCATCTTTCAACTTAGCTTTCTCTAGGAACGCATTAAAATTCAAGGGACTGGTAGCACGGGCCGTTGATCTACAACATAGATATGCAAAAACTATTAAGACTAAGTTCATGATGAATTTTAGTTCAAATAATCAAATTACTAATGAAATCCCACTTAAATCAACATCCCTCAAGTTGTCTAAGTTATGATGATCCAAATCAACTAACCCATGTCCAATCATCACGTGAGATGGGGTAGTCTTCAATGGTGAACATCTCTATGTTGATCATATCTACTATATGACTCATGTTCGACCTTTCAATCTCCAGTGTTCCGAGACCATGTATGTACATGCTAGGCTCACCAAGTTTAACCCAAGTATTCTGCATGTGCAAAATTGTCTTACACACGTTGTATGTGAACGTAGAGTCTATCACACCCGATCATCACAAGGTGCTTCGAAACGACGGACTTTGGCAACGGTACATACTCAGGGAGAACACTTTTATCTTGAAATTAAGTGAAGGGATCATCTTATAATGCTACCATCATTCTAAGAAAAATAAGATGCATAAAGGATAAACATCACATGCAATCAAAATATGTGGCATGGTACGGCCATCATCATCTTGTGCTTTTGATCTCCATCTCCAAAGCATCGGCATGATCTCCATCATTGCCGACACGACACTTGGATCTCCATCGTAGTGTCGGGGTCGTCTCGCCAACTATTGCTTCTATAACTATTGCTAACGCATATCAATAAAGTAAAGCAATTACATGGCGCTTACTCATTGACACGCAGGTCATACAATAATTAAAGATAACCCTAAAAGGCTCCTGTCGGCTATCGTACTCATCGACATGCAAGTCGTGAACTTATTACAAAACATGATCATCTCATACATCAACATATATCACATCATCTTGATCATATCACGTCACAACATGCCCTGCAAAAACAAGTTAGACGTCCTCTACTTTGTTGTTGCAAGTTTTATGTGGCTGCTATGGGCTACTAGTAAGAATCGTTCTTACCTATGCAAAACCACAATGGTGATTATCAAGTTTGTTGTTTTAACCTTCTGCAAGGAGCGGCCGTAGTCAAATTCGATTTGACTAAAGTAGGAGAAACAGACACCCGCCAGCCACCTTCATGCAAAACAAGTTGCATGTCAGTCGGTGGAACCGGTCTCATGTACGTGGACATGTAAGGTTGGTCCGGGCCGCTTCATCCCACAATACCGTCGAACCAAAATAAGACATTGGTGGTAAGAAGTATGAACATCACGGCCGACAACTCCTTTGTGTTCTACTCGTGCATATCTACGCATAAACCTGGCTCATGATGCCACTGTTGGGGAACATTGCATGGAAAACAAAAAAATTTACGCACATGCAAGATCTATCCATGGAGATGCATAGCTATGAGATGGGGAGATCATCTACATACCCTTGTAGATCGCAAAGCAGAAGAGTTTATCAACATGGTTGATGTAGTCGTACACGTTCACGACCCGTCCTGATCAAGTACCGAACGTACGTCACCTCCTTGTTCAGCACACTAATAACCCACAAGTATAGGGGGTCGCCAAAGTTTTCGAGGGTAGAGTATTCAACCCAAATTTATTGATTCGACATAAGGGGAGCCAAAGAATATTCTCAAGTATTAGCAGTTGAGTTGTCAATTCAACCACACCTGGAAAATTAATATCTGCAGCAAAGTGTTTAGTAGCAAAGTAATATGATAGTAATGGTAACGGTGGCAAAAGGTAACGGTAGCAAAAGTAATATTTTTGGGTTTTCTAGTGATTATAACAGTAGCAACGGAAAAGTAAATAAGCGAAGAACAATATATGGAAAACTCGTAGGCATTGGATCGGTGATGGAGAATTATGCCGGATGCGATCGATCATGTAACACTCATAACCTAGGGTGACACAGAACTAGCTCCAGTTCATCAATGTAATGTAGGCATGTATTCTAAATATAGTCATACGTGCTTATGGAAAAGAACCTGCATCACATCTTTTGTCCTACCCTCCCGTGGCAGCGGGGTCCTAATGGAAAATAAGGGATATTAAGGCCTCCTTTTAATAGAGTACCGGACCAAAGCATTAACACATAGTGAATACATGATCTCCTCAAACTACGGTCATCACCGGTAAGTATCCCGATTATTGTCACTTCGGGGTTAACGGATCATAACACATAATAGGTGACTATAGACTTGCAAGATAGAATCAAGAACTCTCATATATTGATGAAAACATAATAGGTTCAGATCTGAAATCATGGCACTCGGGCCCTAGTGACAAGCATTAAGCATAGCAAAGTCATAGCAACATCAATCTCAGAACATAGTGGATACTAGGGATCAAACCCTAACAAAACTAACTCGATTACATGATAAATCTCATCCAACCCATCACCGTCCAGCAAGCCTACGATGGAATTACTCACGCATGGTGGTGAGCATCATGAAATTGGTGATGGAGGAAGGTTGATGATGACGATGGCGACATATTCCCCTCTCCGGAGCCCCGAACGGACTCCAGATCAGCCCTCCCGAGAGAGTTTAGGGCTTGGCGGCGGCTCCGTATCGTAAAACGTGATGAATCCTTCACCCTAGTTTTTTTCTCCCCGAAAGTGAATATATGAAGTGAAGGTTGAGGTCGGTGGAGCGTCAGGGGGCCCACGAGGCAGGGGGCGCACCCAGGGGGTAGGGTGCGCCCCCACCCTCATGGACAGGTGGTGGCCCCCCTGACGTGGATCTTTCTTCCAGTATTTTTTGTATATTCCAAAATAATTCTCCATTGATTTTTAGGTCATTCCGAGAACTTTTATTTCTGCACAAAAATAACACCATGGCAATTCTGCGGAAAACAGCGTCAGTCTGGGTTAGTTCCATCCAAATCATGCAAGTTAGAGTCCAAAACAAGGGCAAAAGTGTTTGGAAAAGTAGATACGACGGAGACGTATCAACTCCCCCAAGCTTAAATCTTTGCTTGTCCTCAAGCAGTTCAGTTGATAAACTGAAAGTGATAAAGAAAAAAATTACAAACTTGGTTTGCTCTTGTTGTTGTAAATATGTAAAGCCAGCGTTCAAGTTTTCAGCAAAGATTATGAACTAACCATATTCACAATAACACTTAGGTCTCATGTTTACTCATATCAATGACATAATCAACTAGCGAGCATTAATAATAAATCTCGGATAACAACACTTTCTCAAAATAATCATGCTATGATATGACAAGATGGTATCTCGCTAGCCCTTTCTGAGACCGCAAAACATAAATGCAGAACACCTTTAAAGATCAAGGACTGACTAGACATTGTAATTCATGGTAAATGAGATCCAGTCAATTCATACTCAATGTAAACTAACAGTAATGGATGCAAATGACAGCGGTGCTCTCTAACTGGTGCTTTTTAATAAGAGGATGATGACTCAACATAAAAGTAAATAGATATGCCCTTCGCAGAGGGAAGCAAGGATTTGTAGAGGTGCCAGAGCTCGGTTTTGAAATAGATATGAATAATATTTTGAGCGTTATACTTTCATTGTCAACATAACAACCGAGAGATCTCGATATCTTCCATGCTACACACATTATAGGCGGTTCCCAAACAGAATGGTAAAGTTTCCACTCCCCCTCCACCAACAAGCATCAATCCATGGCTTGCTCGAAACAACGAGTGCCTCCAACTAACAAGAGTCCCGGGGGAGTTTTGTTTGCAGTCATTTTGATTTGATTTGCATAAAGCATGGGACTGGGCAGCCCGGTGACCAGCCATTTTCTTGTGAGTGAGGAGCGGAGTCCACTCCTCTTGAGAATAACCCGCCTAGCATGGAAGATACAGACAACCCTAGTTGATACATGAGCTATTTGAGCATAAAAATAGAATGTTTATTTGAAGGTTTAGAGTTTGGCACATACAAATTTACTTGGAATGGCAGGTAGATACTGTATATAGGAGGTATGGTGGACTCATATGGAACAACTTTGGGGTTTATGGAATTGGATGCACAAGCAGTATTCCCGCTTAGTACAAGTGAAGGCTAGAAAAAGACTGGGAAGCGACCAGCTAGAGAGCGACAATAGTCATGAACATGTATTAAATTAATCAACATCGAATGCAAGAATGAGTAGGATATAATGCACCATGAACATAAATATTGTAGAGGCTATGTTGATTTTGTTTCAACTACATGCGTGAACATGTGCCAAGTCAAGCCACTCGAATCTTTCAAAAGAGGATACCACCCTATCATACCACATCACAACCATTTTAATAGCATGTTGGCATGTAAGGTAAACCATTATAAGCTCCTAGCTAATTAATCATGGCATAAGCAACTACAATCTCTAATTGTCATTGCAAACATGTTTATTCATAATAGGCTGAATCAGGAACGATGAACTAATCATATTTACAAAAACAAGAGAGGTCGAGTTCATACCAGCTTTTCTCATCTCAATAAGTTCATCATATAATCATCATTATTGCCTTTCACTTGCACGACCGAATGGTGTGGATAATAATAATAGTGCACGTGCATTGGACTAAGCTGGAATCTGCAAGCATTCAATTCAAGAGAGAAGACGAGGTAATATGGGCTCTTTGTTAGATCAACAATAATGCATATAAGAGCCACTCAACATTTTCATTATGGTCTTCTCTTCTCGACCCCCAAAGAACAAGAAAAGAAATAAAACTATTTACACGGGAAAGCTCCCAGCAAGCAAAAGAAGAACGAGAAATCCTTTTGGGTTTTCTTTTTAATTACTACTACAGGCATGGAAAGTAAACTAACTAAAAGCTATAGCTAATTTATTTTTTCGTTTTTTCCTAAGGTTTGTCAAACACACAAGAAGAAAGCAATAAAAAGGAAAATAAACTAGCATGGATATTACAATGAAAAAGTATGAGCACCGACAACTAGCATGAGTGTGTGAGCAGGAATGTAATGTCGGTGAGAAATACGTACTCCCCCAAGCTTAGGCTTTTGGCCTAAGTTGGTCTATGGCCAAGGCTGGCCTGGCGGATATCCAAAGTTGTAGCTGGGGTCGTACTGAGATGCAGCGGCAATTGCCTGATGAGCTGCAGCTTGGAGGCGAGCTGTCTCCTCCCTCCTCTCGTACTTGGTCGCCTCCTCACTGGTTATAACATATCTCCCCTTTGCCTGAAAGTCAAAGAAAGTAGGAGCAGGGAGAGCGACGTGATAGGTGTGTCGTCTGTCAAAGATTAGTCGGTACTGGAGGAACTAATCTTTCCTCTCAACAAACTGATGATGAACCATAGCATCATAATCTAGATAAGAAGGAGGCAACTCAATATCATCTCCACGTATGGGTACCTCAAGAAAGTTAGCTATAGGAGTTGCATAAATTCCACCAAAGAAATCTCCATGAATACGATTATTATGCAACCTACGTGCAATAATAGCCCCCAAGTTGTATTGTTTATCTCCTAAAACAACGCTCCTGAGAACGCTAAGATCAGGTACACACATGTGACATGCTTCATCTTTACCGTTTATGCACCTTCCTATGAAGAGAGCAAAATAATGTATAGCAGGAAAATGAATGCTCCCTATGGTGGCTTGTGTTACATCTCTAGACTCCCCCACTGTAATACTAGCAAGAAAATCTCTAAATTCAGATTTGCGAGGTTCACTAACATTACCCCACTATGGGAGTTTACAAGCAGTGTTAAAATCTTCTAGGTCCATGGTATAAGATTTATCATAAAGATCAAACAGGACAGTTTGAGAATTGTGCGATGATGAAAATTTAAACCTTCTCACAAATGAGTCAGTTAAATAGAGGTATTGACGGCACTTATCTTCCTCGAAGCTCTCCAGATCAGCATTACACACATATGCTCCAAATTCCTCCTTGATTCCTGCTCGAACCATGAAGTCCTTTGACAGCCATTTACAAGGCCGCACTTGAGCATCCCTTGGTGGTTCCTCATCTGCATCGCGTATTGCGGGCCTGGGTCCTTGCTTTCTTGAAGAACCACCTTGGTACATTTTCCTAAACATATTTCTTCCTCTGAAAAATTTGAAATTTTTTAGTAACTCAAAATAAAAGTGAACGAAACTCAACAATATTGATATCAACTACTCCTACAAGTGCCTAGAGGCCATATCATGTATTAAAACTACTTTTGACCATATAAATTTGACATGCAAGCTCAAGAACAGGGTCACCTAAGCAGCAAAAATTTGCAATGAATAAAGCACTAGAACAAAAACTAATTGGACCATTGGAGGATTCACATACCAAAGAACAATCCCCGAAAGCAGTTTTGTGAATGGAGCTTTGAGCAAGGAGATCGAAAATGGCAGCAAGATGAGCAAGAACTCAGGTTTGAGCTGGTTGGTGATTTTTTTGGGGGAGGAAGAAGGAGTGTGGTAGCTGGAATAAGTGGAGGGGAGCCACCATGGGCCCACGAGGCAGGGGGGGCGCCCTGGACCCTCGTGGCTAGGTTCTTGCTCCCCCTGGTGTGTTCTCAGTGCCAGATATTCTCAAATATTCTAGAAAAAATCATATTTAAATTTCAGGGCATTTGGAGAACTTTTATTTTCAGGGCATTTTTTATTGCACGGATAATTCAAAAAATAGACAGAAATTACTATTTTTGCTTTATTTAATATAAATAATAGAAAATAAAAAGAGGGTACAGAGAGTTGTGTTTTCTAAATTCATCCATCTCATGCTCATCAAAAGGAATCCACTAACAAGGTTGATTAGGTCTTGTTAACAAACTCATTTCGAATAACATGAAACCGGAGAATTTTCGAATAACACTAGGTTACCTCAACGGGGATATGCACATCCCCAACAATAAGAATATCATATTTCTTCTTGACAGTAGGAAGAGGAAATTCAAAACCTCCAATAGTGATTGTTGAAATTTTTCCAATAGAATGGATATTGTGGACTTGAGGTTGTTTCCTCGGAAAGTGTACCGTATGCTCATTACCATTAACATGAAAAGTGACATTGCCTTTGGTGCAATCAATAACAGCCCCTGCAGTATTCAAAAAGGGTCTTCCAAGAATAATAGACATACTATCGTCCTCGGGAATATCAAGAATAACAAAGTTCGTTAAAATAGTAACGTTTGCAACCACAACAGGCACATCCTCACAAATACCGACAGGTATAGCAGTTTATTTATCAGCCATTTGCAAAGATATTTCAGTAGGTGTCAACTTATTCAAATCAAGTCTATGATATAAAGAGAGAGGCATAACACTAACACCGGCTCCAAGATCACATAAAGCAGTTTTAACATAGTTTCTTTTAATGGAGCATGGTATAGTTGGTACTCCTGGATCTCCAAGTTTCTTTGGTATTCCACCCTTAAAAGTATAATTAGAAAGCATGGTGGAAATTTCAGCTTCCGGTATCTTTCTCTTATTAGTAACAATTTCTTTCATGTATTTAGCATAAGGATTCATTTTAAGCATATCAGTCAAACGCATATGCAAAAACATAGGTCTAATCATTTCAGCAAAGCGCTCAAAATCCTCATCATCCTTTTTCTTGGATGGTTTAGGAGGAAAGGGCATGGGTTTCTGAACCCATGGTTCTCTTTCTTTACCGTGTTTCCTAGAAATAAAGTCTCTCTTATCATAACGTTGATTCTTTGATTGTGGGTTATCAAGATCAACAACAGGTTCAATTTCTACATCATTATTATTGCTAGGTTGAGCTCAACATGAACATCATCATTAACATTATCACTAGGTTCATGTTCATTACCAGATTGTGTTTCAGCATCGGAAATAGAAATATCATTAGGATTCTCATGTGTGTCAACAACAGGTTCACTAGAAGCATGCAAAGTCCTATCATTTTTCTTTTTCTTCCTCTTAGAAGGACTAGGTGCATCAACGTTATTTCTCTGAGAATCCTGCTCAATTCTCTTACGATGACCCTCAGGATACAAAGGTTCCTGAGTCATTTTACCACCTCTAGTCATAACTCTAACAGCATTATCATTATTCTTATTATTCAATTCATTGAGCAAATCATTCTGAGCTTTAAGTACTTGTTCTACTTGAGTGGTAATCATAGAAGCATGTTTACTAATAAGTTTAAGTTCACTTTTAACACTAGCCATATAATCACTCAAGTGTTCAATCATGTAAGCATTATGTTTCAATTGTCTACCAACATAAGCATTGAAATCTTCTTGCTTAACCATAAATTTATCAAATTCATCCAAACATTGGCTAGCAAACTTAGCAGGAGGGATTTTAGCTTTATCATATCTATAGGGAGAATTTACCTTTACTACCTGTGTCGGGTTATCGAAACCGTGTGTTTCTTCAATAGGTGATGAATTAAGACCATGTATTTCTTCAACAGGAGGTAAATTCTTAACATCCTCAGCTTTTATACCTTTTTCTTTCATAGATTTCTTTGCCTCTTGCATATCTTTAGGACTGAGAAATAGAATACCCCTTTTCTTCAGAATTGGCTTAGGAGTTGGTTTAGGAAGTGTCCAATTATTTTCATTGGTCAACATATTATTCAGTAGAATTTCAGCTTGATCAACGGTTCTTTCCCTGAAAACACAACCAGCACAACTATCCAGGTAATCTCTGGAAGCATTAGTTAGTCCATTATAAAAGATATCAAGTATTTCATTTTTCTTGAGGGGATGATCAGGCAAAGCATTAAGTAATTGGAGAAGCCTCCCCCAAGCTTGTGGGAGACTCTCTTCTTCAATTTGCACAAAATTATATATTTCCCTTAAAGCAGCTTGTTTCTTATGAGCGGGGAAATATTTAGCATAGAAGTAGTAAATCATATCCTGGGGACTACGCACACATCCAGGATCAAGAGAATTAAACCATATCTTAGCATCACCCTTTAATGAGAAATAATTTAAGGATATAATAATAGCGTGTTTTCTCATCACTAGTGAACAGGGTAGATATATCATTTAATTTAGTAAGATGTGCCACAACAGTTTCAGATTCATAGCCATAGGAAGGATCAGATTCAACCAAAGTAATTAACTCAGGATCAACTGAGAAATCATAATCCTTATCAGTAATAAAGATAGGTGAAGTAGCATAAGCATGATCATATTTCATTCTAGCATTCAGAGATTTTTCTTTCAGCTTAGCTAATAATTTCTTAAGATCACTTCTATCATTGCAAGCAAGAAAGTCTCTAGCAGTTTCTTCATCCATAACATAACCCTCAGGAACAACAGGCAATTCATATCTAGGGGGAGAATCTTCAACATCACTTTCATCAATACTATCAGTTTCAATAATTTCATTCTCTCTAGCCCTAGCAAGTTGTTCATCAAGAAATTCACCAAGTGGCATAGTAGTATCAAGCATAAAAGTAGTTTCATCATAAGTATCATGCAAAGCAGAAGTGGCATCATCAATAACATGCGACCTATCAGAATCAATAGCATGTGTAGGTGTCGCAAGTTTACTCAAAACAGAAGGTGAATCAAGTGCAGAGCTAGATGGCAGTTCCATACCTCCGCTCGTTGTTGAGGGAAAAATCTTGGTTCTTTGATCTTTCAAGTTCTTCATAATGATAAGCAGATATAAATCCCAAGTAACTCAAAGAATAGAGCTATGCTCCTCGGCAACAGCGCCAGAAAATGTTCTTGATAACCCAAAAGTATAGGGGATCACAACAGTTTTCGAGGGTAGAGTATTCAACCCAAATTTATTGATTCGACACAAGGGGAGCCAAAGAATATTCTCAAGTATTAGCAGCTGAGTTGTCAATTCAACCACACCTGGAAAATTAATATCTGCAGCAAAGTGTTTAGTAGCAAAGTAATATGATAGTAATGGTAACGGTGGCAAAAGGTAACGGTAGCAAAAGTAATATTTTGCGGTTTTATAGTGATTGTAACAGTAGCAACAGAAAAATAAGCGAAGAACAATATATGGAAAACTCGTAGGCATTGGATCGGTGATGGAGAATTATGCCGGATGCGATCGATCATGTAACAGTCATAACCTAGGGTGACACAGAACTAGCTCCAGTTCATCAATGTAATGTAGGCATGTATTCCGAATATAGTCATACGTGCTTATGGAAAAGAACTTGCATCACATCTTTTGTCCTACCCTCCCGTGGCAGTGGGGTCCTAATGGAAAATAAGGGATATTAAGGCCTCCTTTTAATAGAGTACCGGACCAAAGCATTAACACATAGTGAATACATGAACTCCTCAAACTACGGTCATCACCGGTAAGTATCCCGATTATTGTCACTTCGGGGTTAACGGATCATAACACATAATAGGTGACTAGACTTGCAAGATAGGATCAAGAACTCTCATATATTGATCAAAACATAATAGGTTCAGATCTGAAATCATGGCACTCGGGCCCTAGTGACAAGCATTAAGCATAGCAAAGTCATAGCAACACCAATCTCAGAACTTAGTGGATACTAGGGATCAAACCCTAACAAAACTATCTCGATTACATGATAAATCTCATCCAACCCATCACCGTCCAGAAGGCCTACGATGGAATTACTCACGCACGACGGTGAGCATCATGAAATTGGTAATGGAGGAAGGTTGATGATGACGATGGCGACGGATTCCCCTCTCCAGAGCCCCAAACGGACTCCAAATCAGCCCTCCTGAGAGAGTTTAGGGCTTGGCGGCTCTGTATCGTAAAACGCAATGCATCCTTCTCCCTGGTTTTTTTCTCCCTGAAAGTGAATATATGGAGTCAAGGTTGAGGTCGATGGAGCGTCAGGGGGCCTACGAGGGAGGGGGCGCACCCAGGGGGGTAGGGCGTGCCCCCCACCCTCGTGGACAGGTGGTGGCCCCCTGACGTGGATCTTTCTTCCAGTATTTATTATATATTCCAAAGTAATTCTCTGTTGATTTTCAGGTCATTCCGAGAACTTTTATTTCTGCACAAAAATAACACCATGGCAATTCTGCTGAAAACAGCGTCAGTCCGGGTTAGTTCCATTCAAAGCATGCAAGTTAGAGTCCAAAACAAGGGCAAAAGTGTTTGTAAAAGTAGATACGACGCAGACTTATCACACACGTTCAGCTTGATGACGTCCTCGCCTTCTCTATCCTGTAAGAGAGACGAAGTAGTGGATGAGTTCTGGCAACACGACGGCGTGGTGGCGTTGATAAACGCCACCATGTTGATAAACGCTCCCGCTTTGCGATCTACAAGGGTATGTAGATGCTCTCCCCCTCTCGTAGCTATACATATCCATGGATAGATCTTGCGTGTGTGTAGAAATTTTTTGTTTTCCATGCAACGTTCTCCAACAGTGGCATCATGAGCCAGGTCTATGCGTAGATGATATGCACGAGTAGAACACAAAGGAGTTGAGGGTGGTGATATTCATACTACTTACCACCAACATCTTATTTGGATTCAGCAGTATTGTGGGATGAAACGACCGGAACCAACCTTACATGTCCACTTACATGAGACTGGTTCCACCGACTTGCATGCACCTTGTCTTGCATAAAGGTGGCTGGCGGGTGTCTGTTTCTCCTACTTTAGTTGAATTGGATTTAACTACGACGGTCCTTGGAGAAGGTTAAATAGCAACTTCATAATCACCGTTGTCGTTTTGCGTAGATAAGAACGATTCTTACTATTAGCCCGTAGCAGCCACGTAAAACTTGCAACAACAAAGTAGAGGACATTTTGCAAGGGCATGTTGTGATGTGGTATGATCAAGATATGATTTGATATATGTTGATGTATGATGATGAGTACATCAATACCATTGTTACACCCACAACCCCTGCTACTATACATACTGGACCAATGACTAGAGCTCGCACACGCCAATTGAATTATCACGTACTTTCGCTTCTTGGTAATGATTCTAATGTTCATGAGAATATGATGCTGCCTAAATTGGATACATTTGTTTTGCTTACAAATGAAGGGCCTAGCTTGGACATGAAAGATGAACCTTGGAGCAAGTTCAAGCATGGAGATGATGGCATGCGCGAGGGGATCAAGAACGGAGTTACAAGTGATGATTTCAGGACTTTGAAGCCACCATAAGGAGTGCATGAAGCCTTGGACGAAATATACAAGATGCCACTTCATAAATTTCGTCTAGAGGCTATTTTAGGTGCTGCGTCACCTTATTATTGGGCCAGGCCCATGTATTTTCGAAATACTTAAGTATAGGCTGTTTTTAGAGTCTGTATGTGTGGGGAAACAAGAGTTAGGGTTGGTTTCGGACCCCTCCTCCAAGGGACACGAAATCCCCCCCTCTTCCTCCATATATACAGCCCTTAGGGCATCGTTTAGACTTTGGGTTTTGTTTAGATTAAAGTTCGCCATAGCTGCAACTTCGCGTACTTCGTTTGTGTTCAACGACCAGACAAAGGCGTCACAGAACCCCACCTTGATCAATAAAGCTTTAATCTTATATTCGCAACATCCAGATTGCAATCTCAGATTCTTGCTTGTTCTTTGTTTGCTCGCAGGAAACAGACCCTCGTGGTCAGGTTGATCGTGCTCCGGCGTGGTCAATAACCCTCGGAAGTTGGTTTAGCGATTGCTAAGGCGCGACGTCTCGCACGTTCGTAGTCGGATCGTCAAGGTCAACTCCCATAGAAAACGATAGCTACCATCTCATCGAAACATCGGGACACCTTCGCCTCTATCAAGTGGTATCAGATTTCCAGGTTGCTCGGCGAGATTTTATAGTTTTTCGTAGTTTAGGTCGAGTCTGTTCTTCATTCCTATAGTCCACGAAAAAGCCGAAAAAATTAGGGTTAGGTCATCATATCCGAACCAACCTGAGCCTTTGCATAGTCTTTTTATTGTTTTCCTTTGTTGAATTTGTGGTTGCATCATCGTGTCAAGTTGCTGGTCTTAGCGTCTAGTCCCTTAGAGTTTCGAGTTCTGTTCACAGGTTGTCACGCCGCCGCCGCACCATTGTCATCATCATTACCATATACCACCACCCCACCATATACATCGCCGCTGCCATATACAACCACCAATCCGAGTTCACATATACCATCGCCATATACCACCACCAATCCGAGTCCAGATATACCGTCGCCATATACCACCACCAATCTGAGTCCAGATATACCACCAGTCCGAGTTCCACCAGATTCATCTCCGCCACCAGTCCTAGTCCGAGTCCAGTATTTGTTGCTTTGTTTTCGAGTTCCAGATCACGCCATACTCCGAGTCGTGACAGAGTAGGACTCCCGAGATTCCGTGCTACCCGTAGTAGAGAAATAGTTCCAAACTCAAAAAAAAACTAAGTCTGGAAAATTCTAGCTAGGCAGTTTTTAGACCATTTGTAGACTTTTTCGGAAAAAAAATTGTTGCGGAGCAAAAAAAGAGGAAAAAAGTGCAAAAAAAGTGAAAAAAAGGAAAAAGAATTAGAGAGTGCTCCTTCCTTGTTTACGTGCCGCGTCGTGATTTTGTTCGTGTTCTAGGCTCGCGTCTCTAGTACGGTCTAGCCTAGGACCAGCACAGTACCGTCGTTGAGCATTTATTCAACTTTGCATCTCTGAATTGATTATTGCTGACATTTTTGCTAGCATATCATAAACCTTCCCAGCTCCACATACATCTACATCGTGCATTTGACACCACCTAGCAATCGCTCTATCCAATCTTTGAGAGTTTTGACTACGACGGTTGCCGATCACCACCTGCTGCTGGGTAAGAACTGGTAAGAATTTGAGATTCGCTTGCCGGATTTGTGATACACCACCACCACCACTTCCTAGTAGTCTGTAGGATCATATTCTTGTGTGTTTCTATTGCTTCTAACCATGGAAGGATCACAAGCCGATGAGACAGATTGGGAGAACATGACGAACAAAGAGCTACATGATAAATTTCAGCAAATGATGAGTGGACAGGTGCAAGATGTGCTAAACAGATTTGAAGATGCCATGGAGAAGATAGATGGCATGGAGAAGATGTTCGAAACAAAGCTCGATAACAAGTTTAATGAATTGCTCGCGCGTCTTCCACCACCACCACCAGCTGCACCTAACGCACCTCTACAATAACAACAACAACAACAACAACAACATCACCTTCCAAATCAAGTGGGATGGGCACTGCGCATTCCCCTTGAGCCTGGTCAAAATTCTGGTCCCGCTGTTGATGCTTCTGTAGCTCCTGCTACTACTGCAGAGGTGGAGGACCATTATGAGGATGAGGTTGATCAAAATCAGAACTACGTGCAACCACCAGCACCACTGCCACCAGGTCGTCCTCATGCATATCATCGCAATGGTAGGGATGCACAACCACCTCAGGTATGTGATCATGACCATCTCCCTAAACTAAAATTGAACATTCCACCATTTGAGGGTAGATATGTTCCTGATATATATCTTACTTGGGAGTTAGAAACTGAACAATGATTTACATGTTTACAATATCCTGAGGAGAGACGTGTTCCTGCAGCTGTTTGTGCTTTCACTAGCTTTGCATGTGTTTGGTGGCCTGAACATTGTAGATTATATCCTATTCTAGCTACTTGGGCTGCTTTGAAAACTGTTATGCGTACTCGTTGGGTTCCACCGTATTATCAACGTGAATTACTTCAAAAATTGTAGCGTCTAAGACAAGGAAAAAATTCTGTAGAAGAATATTATCAGGAATTATAAACTGGCATGATTAGATGTGGTATTATTGAGGAGAATGAAGCTATGCTTGCACGTTTTATGGGTGTATTAAATAGAGAGATTCAGACCATTCTAGAGTATAAGGAGTATACTAATATCACTCATTTATTCCATCTTGCTTGTAAAGCTGAAGTGAAGTGCAGGATCGATAGGCATTGGTGCGAACTAACTTTTCAGCAGGTCTGTAAGTGCATCTAGTGCCACCCCTAGTTGGTTTTGGAGTATTGACGACAAACCTAGTTGAGGGACTAATGTGTTTGTGAGAATTGCAGGATAACACAGGTAGAAGTCCCTCATTGATTCGGTTTTCCTACCAGAGATGACCCCTAAAAATGTATGAAGACATTGAAGTCAAAGGTGGTATATGAAGACATTCAAATTGAAGACTATGACAAGAGAAGACATCGCGTGAATACTATGGAGCGCGAAGACTTAGCAGTTTCATCGTTCTTTGTTTTTTCTTTGTTGAGTCATAGGAACCACCGTACTGTTAAGTGGGGTCCAAGAGAACCAGTCAGAATGACTGAAGTGATGCTTAACAAAAATCCTATGTCTTCGAGTGAATACTATGAGAGTAAATCTTATTCAGAGTTGGATAAGTCAGCTTTGCTTGTAGCCCAAGTAAAGTTGCCGTGTGTGTTTGAAATCTGACCGTTGTAACACATGTGAGTTCCTTAGTGACCCAGGGTCATTTAGGACAAATCAGGTTGGGTTGCCTAGTGGCTATAAATAGCCCACCCCCTACAACCATAAACGGTTAGCTGCTCAGAGTTAGTGCACGGCTTTTGTCGTTTGAGAGCAACCCACCTCGAAGCCTTTGAGAGAGAATTCCTTGCGAGGATAAAGCCCTAAACACCCAGAGCCAAAGAGTGTTAGGCATCACTTAAGTCTTCCTGTCTGTGTGATCTGAAGACTTATTACACTTGAGGATTGTGAATCCTCCAGCCGGTTAGGCGTCGCGTTCTGAGCATCCAAGAGTCATTGTGGATCGCCGGTGAACGAAGTCTGTGAAGGTTTGGAAGTCTACCTTGAAGACTTACCAGAGTGATTGGGCGAGGACTGGGTGTCCTTAGCTCAAGGGGAATAAGGTAAAGACACGATCTTCTGAGTTGAATCTCAGCCTCCCTAACCAGACGTACAGTTGTCACAGCAACTGGAACTGGTCCAACAAATCATTGTCTTCAATGAGTCACTGGTTTCATCCTTCCCTTTCCTTTACTTACTGTTGGCCCTGGTGAAGTCATTGTATGATTGCATTATCTTTTGTCTTCACTGAGTGACTGCTTGTTCTGATTGGCTTCACACTATCTTCCTACCTGATCTATACTGCCTAGCTGCTAATTAGTCATTGTGCTTTCACTTCAGTGAATACTTGACTATGGCTTGCTTAGTGTAGTCTACCTTCCGCTGCATGGTAATAGGTTTATTTCTATCGTTTGTCTTCGAAACTTCCATGTTTTGAAGACTTTCATAAAAATCGCCTATTCACCCCCCTCTAGTCGATCACTAGCACTTTCAAGGTCGATCTTCATCATGGACACCACGTGCATCCTCTATCTCCACTGCACCAGCACCTCCATCAGGTGCCACCTCCAGCCGTGATACAAGAAAGCAAGCACAACCACCACTATCTGCCAAGAGCACACCTGCTTGCCCTGCACAGAGTTCTTCTTTTTCCATGGCATCAACAGGGCACCCAAGTGATATTATTTGTCGTCGTTGTAAGGGAAGAGGACATTTTGCGAGAGAATGCAAATCTCAGTGTGTGATGATTGTTACTAAGGATGGTGGGTATGAGTCCGCTAGTGACTATGATGAGGAGACTTTGGCTCTTATTACACATGAAGAACACGGTGGAGAAGATTCTGATCATGAGACGCAATACATGGCTACTGAAGATGCTGACAGGTATGAATGTTTAGTTGATCAATGTGTTTTGAGTGTGCAGGTTACACAAGCTGAGAAAAATCAGAGGCATAATTTGTTCCATACAAAGGGAGTTGTGAAGGAACGTTCTGTTCGCGTCATCATAGATGGAGGGAGCTACAATAACTTGGCTAGCATGGAAATGGTGGAGAAGCTATCTCTCACCACAAGACCACATCCACATCCTTACTACATCCAATGGTTCAACAAACAGCGGCAAGGTTAAGGTAACACGTACTGTTCGTGTGCATTTTAGTATCTCTACATATGCTGATTATGTTGATTGTGATGTGGTACCTATGCAAGCATGTTCCTTATTACTTGGTAGATCATGGCAATTTGATAAAAATTGTGTACACCATGGTGGAAACAATCAGTATAGTCTTGTTCATAAGGATAAAAATATTACTTTGCTTCCTATGACTCCTGATTCCATTTTGAAAGATGATATTAATAGAGCTAATAAAGCAAAACAGGAGAAAAATAAGAGCGAAAATCAGATTGTGGCAAAAGAATTTGAGCAACAAATGAAGCCTAATAATAAACCATCTAGTGTTGTTTCTGAAATTAAATTGAAAAGTGCATGTTTACTTGCCACCAAATCCGATATTGATGATCTGGATTTTAGCAAATCTGTTTGCTATGCTTCTGTGTGCAAAGAGGCATTATTTTCATTCGAGGACGTGCCTTCCTCTTTGCCTCCTGCTGTCACTAACATTTTGCAGGAGTTCGCTGACGTCTTTCCACAAGACGTGCCACCGGGATTACCACCTATTAGAGGGATTGAGCATCAAATTGACTTAATTCCCGGTGCATCATTACCCAACCGTGCACCATACCGTACCAATCCAGAGGAGACGAAGGAGATTATGCGTCAAGTACAAGAACTACTCGACAAAGGTTATATACGCGAATCCCTTAGTCCTTGTGCGGTTCCTATCATTTTAGTGTCGAAAAAGGATGGTACGTCGCGTATGTGCGTTGATTGTAGAGGCATTAATAATATTACTATTCGTTATCATCATCCTATTCCTAGGCTAGATGATATGCTTGATGAATTGAGTGGCTCTACAATATTCTCCAAAGTTGATTTGCGTAGTGGATACCATCAAATTTGTATGAAATTGGGAGATGAATGGAAAACAGCATTAAAAACTAAGTTTGGATTATATGAGTGGTTAGTCATGCATTTTGGGTTAACTATGCACCTAGTACTTTCATGAGATTAATGAATGAAGTTTTACGTGCTTTCATTGGACGATTTGTGGTAGTTTACTTTGATGACATATTGATTTATAGCAAATCTTTGGAGGAACATTTGGAACATTTACGTGCTGTTTTTATTGCTCTACGTGATGCACGTTTGTTTGGTAACCTTGGAAAGTGCACCTTTTGCACCGACCGAGTATCTTTTCTTGGCTATGTTGTTACTCCACAGGGAATTGAAGTTGATAAAGCCAAGATTGAAGCTATCGAGAGTTGGCCGCAGCCCAAAACGGTCACACAAGTGAGGAGTTTCCTTGGCCTCGCTGGATTCTATAAGCGTTTTGTGAGAGATTTCAGCACCATTGCTGCACCTCTCAACGATCTTACAAAGAAGGATGTGCCTTTTGTTTGGGGTACCGCACAGGAAGAAGCCTTCACGGTATTGAAAGATAAGTTGACACATGCTCCTTTACTCCAACTTCCTGAATTTAATAAGACTTTTGAGCTTGAATGTGATGCTAGTGGAATTGGATTAGGAGGTGTGTTATTACAAGATGGCAAACCTGTTGTATACTTTTCTGAAAAATTGAGTGGGCCTAGTCTGAACTATTCTACTTATGATAAAGAATTATATGCTCTTGTTCGGACCTTAGAAACATGGCAACATTATTTATGGCCCAAAGAATTTGTTATACATTCTGATCATGAATCTTTGAAACACAATAAAAGTCAAGCAAAACTGAACCGTAGACATGCTAAATGGGTTGAATTCATTGAGACTTTCCCTTATGTCATTAAACACAAGAAGGGTAAAGAAAATGTTATTGCCGATGCTTTGTCTCGTCGTTATACTGTGCTTTCACAACTTGACTTTAAAATATTTGGTTTGGAGACCATCAAAGATCAATATGTGCATGATGCTGAATTTAAAGATGTATTGCAGAATTGTAAGGAAGGGAGAACTTGGAACAAGTTCATTCTTAATGATGGATTTGTGTTTCGTACTAACAAGCTATGCATTCTAGCTAGCTCCGTTCGTCTTTTGTTGTTGCAGGAGGTGCATGGAGGAGGATTAATGGGACACTTTTGCGTCAAGAAGACGGAGGATATACTTGCTACACATTTCTTTTGGCCAAAGATGACACGGGATGTTGAGCGTTTTGTTGCTTGCTGCACTACATGTCAAAAAGCTAAGTCACGACTCAATCCTCATGGTTTATATATGCCTTTGCCTGTACCTGGTGTTCCTTGGGAGGATATATCTATGGACTTTGTTTTAGGTTTACCTCAAACAAAGAAGGGGAGGGATAGCATATTTGTTGTCATGGATAGGTCCTCGAAAATGGCACACTTTATACCATGTCATAAAAGCGATGATGTTGTTATTGTTGCTGATTTGTTCTTTCGTGAAATTATTCGCTTGCATGGTGTGCCAAATACTATTGTTTCAGATCATGATACTAAATTTCTTAGCCACTTTTGGAGATGTTTATGGTCTAATTGGGGACTAAACTGCTTTTTAGTACTACTTGTCACCCCCAAACTGATGGACAAACAGAAGTAGTCAATAGAACATTGTCTACTATGCTTAGGGCTGTTTTTAAGAATAACAAGAAAATGTGGGAAGAATGTTGCCTCATATTGAATTTGCTTACAATCGTTCATTGCATTCTACTACTAAGATGTGCCCTTTTGAAATTGTGTATGGTTTCCAACCTTGTGCACCTATTGATTTGTTTCCTCTTCCATCTTCGGAGAAGGTTAATTTTGATGCTAAAGAAAGTCCTGAATTGATTTTAAAAATGCATGAGTTAACTAAGGAAAACATTGTGCGTATGAATGCTAAATATAAACTTGCTGGAGATAAGGGTAGAAAACATGTTGTGTTTGCACCTGGAGATCTTGTTTGGTTACATTTGCGTAAGGATAGATTTCCTAATTTGCGCAAATCAAAGCTAATGCCACGTGTTGATGGTCCTTTTAAGGTGTTAGAGAAAATAAATGATAATGCATATAAACTTGAGCTGCCTGCAAATTTTGGGGTTAGTCCCACTTTTAACATTGCAGATTTGAAGCCTTATTTGGGTGAGGACGATGAACTTTCGTCGAGGACGACTTCATTTCAAGAAGGGCAGGATGATGAGGACATCAATACCATTGTTATACCCACAGCCCCTGCTGCTATACATATTGGACCAATTACTAGAGCTCGCGCACGCCAATTGAATTATCACGTACTTTCGTTTCTTGGTAACAATTCTAATGTTCATGAGAATATGATGCTGCCTAAATTGGATACATTTGTTTTGCTTACAAATGAAGGTCCTAGCTTGGACGACAAAAGATGAACCTTGGAGCAAGTTCAAGCATGGAGATGATGGCATGCACGAGGGGATCAAGAACGGAGTTACAAGTGATGATTTCAGGACTTTGAAGCCACCATAAGGAGTGCATGAAGCCTTGGACGAAATATATAAGATGCCACTTCATAAATTTCATCCAGAGGCTATTTTAGGTGCTGCGTCACCTTATTATTGGGCCAGGCCCATGTATTTTCGAAATACTTAAGTATAGGCTGTTTTTAGAGTCCGTATGTGTGGGGAAACAAGAGTTAGGGTTGGTTTCGGACCCCTCCTCCAAGGGCCACGTAATCCCCCCTCTTCCTCCATATATACAGCCCTTAGGGCATCGTTTAGACTTTGGGTTTTGTTTAGATTAAAGTTCGCCATAGCTGCAACTTCGCGTACTTCATTTGTGTTCAACGACCAGACAAAGGCGTCATAGAACCCCACCTTGATCAATAAAGCTTTCATCTTATATTCGCAATATCCAGATTGCAATCTCAGTTTCTTGCTTGTTCTTCGTTCGCTCGCAGGAAACAGACCCTCATGGTCAGGTTGATCGTGCTCCGGCGTGGTCAATAACCCTCGGAAGTTGGTTTAGCGATTGCTAAGGCGCGACGTCTCGCATGTTTGTAGTCAGATCGTCAAGGTCGACTCCCACAGAAAACGATAGCCACCATCTCATCGAAACATCGGGACACCTTCGCCTCTATCAAGATGATCATGTTTTGTAATAAGTTCATGACTTGCATGTCGATGAGTACGACAACAGGCAGGAGCCTCGGGCTTGTCTTTAATTATTGTATGACCTGTGTGCCAATCACTTAAGCGCCATGTAATTGCTTTACTTTATCGCTATGCGTTAGCAATAGTTGGTGTGATGACCCCGACACAACGATGGAGATCAAGGTGCCGCACAGGTGACGATGGAGATCATGACATTGCTTTGGAGATGGAGATCAAAAGCACACGATGATGATGGCCATGTCATGTCACATATTTTGATTGCATGTTATGTTTATCCTTTATGCATCTTATTTTGCTTAGAACGATAGTAGCATTATAAGATGATCCCTTCAATTAATTTAAAGATAAAAGTGTTCCCCCTGAGTATGCACCGTTGCTAAAGTTCGTCGTTTCAAAGCAACGCGTGATGATTGGGTGTGATAGACTCTACGTTCACATACAACGGGTGTAAGCCAGTTTTGCACATGCAGAATAGTGGGGTTAAATTTTACGAGCCTAGCATGTACAGACATGGTCTAGGAACACTAGAGACCAAAAGTTCAAACATGAGTCATATAGTAGATATGATCAACATAGAGATGTTCACCATTAAAGACTACCTCATCTCACGTGATGATCGGACTAGGGTTAGTTGATTTGGATCATGTTTCACTTAGAAAACTTGAGGGATGTTGATTTAAGTCTAAGTTCATTAGTAATTTGATTAATTGAACTAAAATGTATCATGAACTTAGTCTTTATAGTTTTTGCATATCTATGTTGTAGATCAATGTCTTGTGCTACCGTTCCCTTGAATTTTAATGCGTTCCTAGAGAAAGCTAAGTTGAAAGATGATGGTAGCAACTACACGGACTGGGTCCATAACTTGAGGATTATCCCCATTGCTGCACAAAAGAATTATGTCCTTGATGCACCGCTAGGTGAACCACCCGCTCCCGCTAGTCTAGGCATTGTGAACGCCTGGCAAACGCGGACTGATCACTACTCGATAGTTCAGTGTGCCAGGCTTTACGGCTTAGATCCGAGGCTCCAAAAGCGTTTTGAGCACCATGGAGCATGTGAGATGTCCCAAGAGCTGAAGTTGATATTTCAAGCTAATGCCCGGCTTGAGATATATGAAGTCTCCAACAAGTTCTTTAGTTGTAAAATGGAGGAGAACAGTCCTGTCAGTGACACTGGTACGCATGGGTCCTAAACAAACAGTTTTTAACCCCTTTCCGCGACGGCATTCAGAACCGTATCCAAGTGAGTGTGGGCGATAGGGGGGTCCTTCCCACACGCCAGAAACCGTTGGGGATATGCCCTCCTAGCACACACGCTCGGAAAAATGAGGTTGTGTGCGACCGACGAGCACTCAAATACAGAAATACGTACAGTAGTGCTCAAAAAATACAATTATATAGGCTAAATCATTTCCGGTCATAAGTACATCCCACACAGCCAGTCACCAATAAACGTTTCCGTTCGTATATACACCCCACACAGTCACCACAAGGAAAATGTTTGCCCAAGGTGGCGTAACGCAAACAGTTTTGAAGAGAATGTCGTGTGTGATTGTTCATTGATCCAACACCGTTTATTCTTAGAAACTGTGTGCGTTGCCTGAGGTCATCGCCCACGGTGTTTTCTCATTAACCGTTTGCAATAGGAAAACCCAATTAGCAAGCTAATTGGCCAATTAACAGGATAATTGCCCTACTATTAATAATCCATTTACTAATCTAATTGACATTCATATTAAGCACATAATATATTCCATTTCCATATTAAGGAAGTGGGATTTCATAATTGAAATACATCGGAATACAACATGATATAGCTTCAGCACTCAGCTACCCCATTACACAACTGCACCCGCGGCAAGTTTCACATGCAACATCTAGAACCTTTCGAAATTAGCATCATAGACGGTACATAGAGAGATGCATCTCATCTGGAAAACTGCTGAAGCGGAAGGCAAATATTGAGCCTTCATTCATGTTGAAGGTCTTTGCAACTTTAGGCCAGTGCCTCTGGATGATTGACCCTCCATCCTTCGACCTCTTCAGGAACACTTCAATATTGAACCGTGGGTGTTGTATGAAAACCTTTCTCGCCTCCTGACCACAAAGGTGGTTTGAGAGGTAATCATCAGTGAACACTAAAAACAAGGATGTGCATAAATATCTTCTCTATATTGGAAACGGGGCAAAGGAATAAAAAAGGCAAGGTATAATAGTTAGTACCATCTTGTAAACCTCGGTGCTTCCCATTGTTTCCCTGCAACACATATAAGGTAGTTAGTCATCAGGTTAAGTAAGGGTTCGCATGCTATCAGTAAAACATGTTGATGAAAAATAAGCACATTGGAGATTCATCAAATTAATTCAAGCCACATGGAAAACCCATTTATCCAAACCAAGCATGATTAAGAACTAGGAAATATAGCACTTGTATACGTTTCTCATGTATTAAGTGCAGCCAAATTTGATTTATTCCTGACATGGTATACAATAACAGAATGCAGTCACAGCAATTGAACATCGCATTGCAGAATTGAACCAAGCAGTTAACTAAACACCACAACAAATGAACCAAACGTTAACTCAGCACCACATTGCACAATATAACATACTCCTAATAGAAGATCAGACAGTTAACCAAACCAAGCATGCTTAACAACTTGGAAATATAGCAATTGTATTTGTTTCTCATGTATTTAGTACAGCCAAATTCAATTTATTCCTCATATGGTATACAATAACAGAATGCAGCCAGAGCAATTGAACATCGCATTGCAGAATTGAACCAAGTAGTTAACTAAACACCACAGCAAGTGAACCAAGCCACAACAAATGAACCAAGCAGTTAACTAAACACCAATTGAACAATATAACATACTCCTAATAGAATATCAGATAGTTAACCAAACAAAGCATGCTTAACAACTTGGAAATATTGCACCCTAAAGAATTGAACATCACATTTGCAGAATCGAACCAAACAGTTAATTGAACACCACATTGCACGACATATAGAACATATACACTATAGCATAAGATTGCATGGTAAAAGTAGATAGCACAATTCACTAGAATTTGTTAAGGAAAGGCAGTAGCTAGCAAACTGAACATAGGTCCTTATAGTGAGCTAATAAGATAAGCTACTCCTCATTGTCGGAGATATCGATGACGATTGGCTCCTTGGACATGGAAGAGGGTGACGCCTCCACATCGTGGGTGCCCTCGTTGTAGTGGTGAGTTGCCTGAGCTGCTCCGGGCACCAACCTATTGGCTCTCGAGATGAGGTAAGCACAAGCACGTAGAGAAAACACCTCGTAGTCTTCGTCGAAGGCACCGACGGTGGCCTTGAGAAAACACCACGAACTGTCATTTAAAGCAGCCAACCGCGTCGCGACGTCGGTGCGCGAGGCGTCAACGGTGGCCTCGACAGCGAGATGCTCCTCCAAGATCTAGGGGTTGGCACAAATGGCAGCCATCACGACCTCATCCGCATGTGCGGCCACGATTTTCTTCTCCGCTGCCAAATGCTCCTTGAGGTCCTGGCTATACTGCGTGCATCATGGCTTAAGCTGGCACTTATTTGGTGGAGGGGTCGGTGATTTGGGTGGAAGGTGTCGTGCTCGCGCCGGCGGCCGAGGCATGTGGGATGTGGAAGGAGGAGGAGGATGGGGGTCGGGTATGGATTACCTGCCTGGATAGGCGAGGCCGAGCAGCGTGAAGGAGGGTCGCCGGCGAGGAGGCGGGGGTGTTGCAAGCAAGGAGTGAAGGTTTCAACTTGGAAAGGAAGGCGGAAACAGGGGAAATGTGTCTTTTGGTAAGGGGGAGGGGGCGGGGAGGTAGATATTTCCACGAAATCCGGAAATTTGGAATCGCTTCAGCCAAAAAACTGGCGCGCAAAGTGTCATTAGACACGGTCCCTTATTCAGAGCGGGTTGTGGACTGTAGCCATCGCACCTTCTCGCGTAAGCCATATGCATATTGTACTCCGACGGTGCTCCAAGATATTTTGTGTTGCATCTCACACGGTTGATTATAATAAACTGTGTGGGGTCTACTTGATTTTTTGTCTTGATTTGAATTACATAATGTGGCCACAGTGGCCATGGGCGGTGTTTAAATTGCTAGACCTTTTATCTGCAGTGATCATAAAAGAATTGGAATTATTCAGGGTTAATTTGGATATTTTTATGCATTAAGTGAGTTTTCAATGCATTTATGTACATAATTCAAATTTGAACTACATGCACATGCTCCAGTGCATATAAATTGGTTGAAAAATTAAATCTTTGTCCTTGGGTGCATGCTTAGGTCCCATGCAAGAAATGGGAATGAATTTCAAACACCACGGCACCGTTGATTGCCAGCAAAACATTGAGATGCCTGGTTTTTAAATTCTAGTAAATCCAAAACTCGTCTGAAATTCATGAAACTTGGCATGCTATCATGGAGCGACATCAACATGTCGTGGTAATTTTTTTGTCCCATTTGGGGTAGGTTTGGGTATATGCTTCTCACAAACCAGAGCTTCTCACAACAAGCATGATGGTTTTGGTAGGGAACGCCGCAGCTTTGGGGACAAAATGATATCCATTTCCTGTTATTACTTTCAAATTTTTTTCTCATGCCAACATAGAACAACATGAGTGTTGCGTTATTTTTTGTTATTTTTCAGGGTTTATTTGGACATTTTTATGCATTAAGTGAGTTTTCAATGCATTTATGTGCATAATTCAAATTTGAACTACATGCACATGCTCCAGTGCGTATAAATTGGTTGAAAAATCAAATCTTTGTTCTTGGGTGCATGCTTAGGTCCCATGCAAGAAATGGGAATGAATTTCAAACACCAGGACACCGTTGATTGCCGGCAAAACATTGAGATGTCTGCTTTTTAAATTCTAGTAAATCCAAAACTCGTCTGAAATTCATGAAACTTGGCATGCTATCATGGAGTGACATCAACATGTCGTGGTAAATTTTTTGTCCTATTTGGGGGCAGGTTTGGGTATATGCTTCTCACAAACCAGAGCTTCTCACAACAAGCATGATGGTTTCGATAGGGAACGCCCCACCTTTGGGGACGAAACGATATCCATTGTCTCTTATTGCTTTCAAAAAATTTCTCGTGTCAACATAGAACAATAGGAGTGTTGTGTTATTTTTTGTGATTTTTCGGGGTTCGTTTGGACATTTTTATGCATTAAGTGAGTTTTAAATGCATTTATGTGCATAATTCAAATTTGAACTACATGCACATGCTCCAGTGCATTTAAATTGGTTGAAAAATCAAATCTTTGTCCTTCGGTGTATGCTTAGGTCCCATGCAAGAAATGGGAATGAACTTAAAACACCAAGGCACCGTTGATTGCCGGCAAAACATTGAGATGCCTGGTTTTTAAATTCTAGTAAATCTAAAACTCGTCTGAAATTCATGAAACTTGGCATGCTATCATGGAGCAGCATCAACATGTCGTGGTAAATTTTTTGTCCCATTTGGGACAGGTTTGGGTATATGCTTCTCACAAACCAGAGCTTCTCACAACAAGCATGACGGTTTCGGTAGGGAACGCCCCACCTTTGGGGACGAAACGATATCCATTGCCTCTTATTGCTTGAAAAAAAATTCTCATGTCAACATAGAACAACAGGAGTGTTGTGTTATTTTTGTGATTTTTCGGGGTTTGTTTGGACATTTTTATGCATTAAGTGAGTTTTCAATGCATTTATGTGCATAATTCAAATTTGAACTACATGCACATGCTCCAGTGCATATAAATTGGTTGAAAAAACAAATCTTTTTCCTTGGGTGCATGCTTAGGTCCCATGCAAGAAATGGGAATGAATTTCAAACACCAGGGCACCATTGATTGCTAGCAAAGCATTGAGATTCCTGGTTTTTAAATTCTAGTAAATCCAAAACTCGTCTGAAATTCATGTAACTTGGCATGCTATCATGGAGCGGCATCAACATGCCGTGGTAAATTTTTTGTCCCATTTGAGGCAGGTTTGGGTATATGCTTCTCACAATCCATAGCTTCTCACAACAAGCATGATGGTTTCAGATAGAACACCCGTATGCAAAGTGAGAGCAGGCTTTGTGCATCTCTTGAACACAAACGGTTCTTTTGGATGACCTATGTGAACCACTTACATGTTTGGTGCGGTTTGCATTTGTCATATTGGGTATGTTGCCATTTGTCAAACTAGAGAGATTGACATTTGTTGATCTAGTAATATTGCCATTTGCCAACCTTGTAACATTGCGATTTGTCAAAATATGAAGCTAAAAATCACTAGCAGTATCTAATTTTTGCAACTAATATTCAGTAATTAAGCATAGATGGAGGCGAGGAGGCGTGTTCAGCCAGGTGTGCAGCGGGCGGTGCAGTACTATTCGATTTGACAGCGGGTGGCGCGGTTCCTGATACGTCTTTAATGCAGACGAGGCAGAGGGTAGCTGTTCCCGAAATGTTGAACGGTCAATGATGCATCCTCCTTCAATTAGCATCGTGTGAATGCATGAGGGAAATAATGGGAGGACTGGAAAAGAGGCAGCACAATGTGAGTGCAACGCAGTTTGCACTCATATAAAGGCGCCCCTCCATTCCAATGCATCTACCACATCGTACGCACCTAAGCATTTGCCTAAGCACCTACACTAATAAGCGCAAAAGTTCCCACTCCAGACCCATGGTGGCGATGCGCGCGAGCAGCCAGCGGTTGTGCCAGATGGTCCACGACGCCGGCCTGCGGCATGGCACTGTGGATCATCTCCATACGATGTTGGCGATCGGCTAGTGGATGGCCGCCGTCGACGCTAGCTACGACTCTCAATTGGACCAGATGATCGTTCGCACCACCAACAGGTTCACCATCGTCAGGAAGCTCACGAACAACATCGCCGTACTCCTCCAGCCCATGCGCCCGGGCTCCTCATTGCCTGCCACCCTAATCGGCCTCCATGGTCGGAACCTCTTTCAAGCACTGGTGGCCCTGCAACTGCCCGCCGATGCCACAAAGAATGTCCACCTGGAGGTCACGCTCGCCGCGAGGCGCCTCGCCCTGCAAGAAACCGTCGACCTACACATCCATGCGTACGAGCGAATCGTGTACATAGGTATCTACAAGGCTAGTGAGGACGCTACGACGTTGGCCTTCTTCAGCCGGCTGGCAGCCTTGGATGCCTTTGTTGCGAAGCACCTTGATCTCGCCACAAAAGTCGTCGATCCTTAGCCGCCGGTCGGTGGCCCGGCCGGCGCACTGAGTTGAGGAGGAGGAGGTCGTACGTTGATGGATGCATCTTTCTTCTTGCCTCCTGTAACCACCACTGTGATCGCATCATCGTGGCCCTAATTCCTATTTTGCTATTGCACTCTCGTTCCAGTCAATATAGACATGTGCGATCCCTTTGCTCAATATAGACATGTTCGTTCCAGTCTTATTTTGATTGGCTTGAATGAAGGTTTATCCCGTCGTTAGGTGCCGCAGCGCGCTGTGCTCGCCGTTAGGCGCCGCGGCACGCACTACTCGCGTTCGTTGGTGCGCTCTGCTCGCGTCCGTCGGTGCGCTCAGCTTGTGGGCAGCTTTTCCCTGCGTGTTCAATATATATATATATATAACGGTTGGGCGTGCGCACGATCACGTCGGGGGCCCCGTATACATGTGGTTGCGCCGTGTGCGTTGTCACGCGATGCAGTTACGTGCGGCACGATGGAGTTACGCGCTGCAAATTAGAACTGCCATCAGGGCCTGCCGATATTCCTGGCCGTCTAGCTTCCCCTTTAATTCCCACGGCCATTATAACCTCGGTATCTTCAACCTTTCGATCGCGCCCCACAACACAACAAGCACACCCATGACGACACATAGAGAGGGGATGTCGAGCGGCGCTCCAATGGAGTTCGGCGTGCATAGAGTGGAGACCCACGCGAGGGAGACGGATCTCTCAGTGGTGTACACCATTGACCCGGCCGTGGTGGATGATTACATCAACAGTGTTGAGCAGTTGCTTGCAGAAGACAAGTACAAGGTGGTCGGCATCGACCTCCAGTACACCGTCGGTCGTCTCGGCATAGATCAGAAGGTTACCGTCGCCCAGTTGTGCATGCGCCATCCATTGTTGAGGAAATCATTAACTGGTAGCTGCTCGGTTGGCTGGCGAGTATGGGATTAATTGGCAAATCGGCAAGTTAATCGGCCATTTAATCAATTAGTCGGATGATTTTTCAGTTTATCGGCTACTCGGTGACCCTACGAGTAAGGATTAATCAGCAGGTTAACTGGTTAATCGGATGAATTCTTGAACAGGGGCGCCATCATGTCCTCATCTACCACTACTGCATGGCCACAGAGCCTTGCGACCGTTTCAATAGGTTTGCAACAGCACCGACTACAAGTTCGTCACGGTGGAAACCAAAGACGATGTAAATGCGCTCAGTATTACGGGCTTGGCCTGCAAGAACCTTGTCAAAATCTATGACCACTACAAGGTCTGGGGAAGTACGAAGAAGGACTCCCTGGCCGAACTCGCCTCGGGCATCTTTGACCCCTACTACGAAAAGATGAAGCGGGATGCCCAGAGAACAAGCCCCCTAGCCTGGCACAGGGCCTGGATGCGGCAACTGGATGAACCTCACCTCAGGTTCGCAGCCAAGAGCGTGTACGCATGCTACGAGATGCGCAGGAGGATCGTTGATATGAGGAAGTGTCTCGTTACCCAAATCGACGAGCCCGGATCGAGCCACAAGCAGAGCAAGTGTCACAAGAAGTAGATGATGATCATATGATCATTTATGCTAGTTAATCATGCATGTAATATATAGTTTACTTTATTGGTGTGTGGAAATGTCATGTGTGTAGTAGCCACCTATGTAATTATGCATGTAATAGTTTACTTTGGTGTGTGCAAATGCCATGGTTGTAGTAGCCACCTATGTAAGTGGATGTTTAATTCGGTTATGCAAGCATGTCCTTATAAGTGTGTATATATATGTCATTGTTTTGTATGCAATCCCATCACACAACACACATGTCTTATTAGCGGCAACCGTCTGTGTTATTATCAGTGTTCAAACACATTTCCGATTACAGACCTGTTTGCCACGTATCACACACATCTTGTTCATTCGAACCGCTTCTGTTCTCATGTCTCAATGCAAACAGTTCATCCGAGTGAACTGCATGCCGTATATCGCACACACCTTTGATCTGGCTGACCATTTCCATTGTGTTGCCTAATCACAAACAGTTCATCTGAGTGAACTGCATGCTCTACATCGCACACACCTTCATCTGGCTGCCTGTTTCTTTTGTTACTCCTCATCGTAAACAGTTAATTGAGATGAACCGTATGCCCTGCATCGCACACGCAACTAAAATCTTAACCGGGTTTGATGCATCCTCCATCGCAAACGTTTTGCATATTTTTTGACGATTTTCTTACACCACCGTTTGCGATTATGGCATCGCACATAGTTTCGTCGAAAGGTCTCTGATCATAGTGTGACATTAGCAGCATCCTGCAGTAGTGTGAACACATACTTAAAATCTCTGGGTACCATAACCACTTGACTCAGCTGGGAATTGAACTCCTAGATGAGTGTATTATTCATAGATTCTTCAATCACTGTCACCAAGCTATAAAGGCTTCGTGATGAACTATACTATGCAAGGAATGACTAAAACCATTTCCGAGCTCTTCGCGATGCTGAAATCGACGGAGGTAGAAATCAAGAAGGAGCATAAGTGTTGATGGTTAACAAGACCACTAGTTTCAAGAAAAAAGGCAAGGGAAAGAAAAGGGAACTTCAAGAAGAATGGCAAGCAAGTTGTCACTCCTGTGAAGAAGCCCAAAGCTGGACCAAGCCTGAAAACTGAGTGCTTCTACTGCAAAGGAAATGGTCACTGGAAACGGAACTGACCCAAATACTTGGCAAATAAGAAGGATGGCAAAGTGAACAAAGGTATATTTGATATACATGCTATTGATGTGTACCTTACTAATGCTCGTAGTAGCGCCTGCGTATTTGATACTGGTTCGGTTGCTCATATTTGTAACTCGAAACAGGAGCTACGGAATAAACGAAGATTGGCTAAGGACGAGGTGATGATGCGCATCGGGAATGGTTCCAAGGTTGATGTGATCGCCGTCGGCACGCAACCTCTACATCTACCTTTGGGATTAGTTTTAGACCGCAATAATTGTTATTTGGTGCCAGATGTTGAGCATGAACATTACATCTGGATCTTGTTTAATGCGAGACGGTTATTCATTTAAGTCAGAGAATAATGGTTGTTCTATTTATATGAGTAATATCTTCTATGGTCATGCACCTTTGATGAATGGCCTATTCTTGTTGAATCTCGACCGTAGTGATACACATATTCATAATATTGATGCCAAAAGATGCAAAGTTGATAATGATAGTGCAACATACTTGTGGCACTGCCGTTTAGGTCATATTGGTGTAAAGCGCATGAATAAACTCCATGCGGATGGACTTTTGGAATCACTTGATTATGAATCATTTGATACTTGCGAACCATGACTCATGGGTAAGATGACTAAAACTCCGTTGATAGAGGGAAAGGTGTCCCTTCTTTCGATGAGACAGTGGCTATCGTTTTGGAGGAAGTCGACTTTGACGATCCGACTACGAACGTGCGAGGACGTCGCGCCTTAGCAATCGCTAAACCAACTCCGAGAGGTTATTGACCACGCCGGAGCACGATCAACCTGACCAAGAAGGTCTGTTACCTGCAGGCAAACGAAGAACAAGCAAGAAACTAACATTGCAATCTGGATATTGCGTATATAAGAGGAAAGCTTTATTGATCAAGGTGGGGTTCTGTGGCGCCTTTGTCTAGTCATTGAACACAAACGAAGTACGCGAAGTTGCAGCTATGGCGAATGTCAGTGGGAACGACACCTATGGGATCATTAGGATCCCTTCTACGGTCGGCGGGCACGGGGTCGTGAGAAGAGCAGGTTTAGCAGCAAGCACACGGATCATTTACCAAGGTTCGAGACGTTAGGATGCGTAAAACCCTAGTCCTGCTTTTGTGGATGTATTGAGTGTTCTTGAGCTTTTTGAACTAGCAACGGTGGCTGTGCCGTTCTAAAAAGCTGAATCCCTCTCCTGGTCGCCTCGGGCCTCCTTTTATAGGAAAAAGGGGTTGCCACAGTGGCACACAGGAGGTGGAAAGGCCTACAGTGTGTGAGCTTATCGCACGGCATTACGGGACAAAGCGCATTAAATGTGCTACGTAGGTGTCCACTAGCTTTATCGGGGACGGGAACGAGGCCCGTCCCGTCTGTTGCCGCTCTGCCTCGCTTCGACATGCGCCCAGGCTAGCGATGCATGCAGCGCCATGTAGGCAGGCAAGCAGCTGAGGTGGTGCGGTGGTCGGGCCTTCAGAAGATCTGCATGCCGCCACGCAGGTGCTTGCTGATTTGGCCTGGAAGTTGCATGTTGCCACGCAGGTGCCTGCTCAGCTGGTTGGGCTGACAGCTGCATGCGAACGGCGGCAGAGTCTTGGCTGGTGCGGGCCTGGCAGTGGCCCTGCTGGCGTCCTCGGCAAGGGTCTTGCCGTGGTGTCGTAGTCGTCCCCGACAAGACGCTTGCCGGGGGTCTTGTGGATTTCCTCGGCTAGGATCCTGCCGAGGGTCGCCGTCTTCTGGTCCTTATCTGAACTCATATGTTTATGATCTTGAAGAAGATTTGCATGTCACCACAGAGGCGCCTCCCGAGCCTTGGCTCCAATGTACTTGATTGGGTTGGAGTCTGTGGGCTCAAGGGTGGCTCGCTCTGCTGGTGTTGGGCAAGTTGCCCCGACAAGGCCCTTGCCCGGGCTGCGGAGGCTGCCTCGGCAAGGATCTTGCCAAGGGAGTCCTCCTCGCCTTCTTGCCCTCCTGTGCTTCTGGTGTTGGCGTCGCCTTGGTTGTCTTGTGCTCCGGCTTCCCTCCTCTGCCCTGCTAAGTGTGGCCGCGGCGCGTGGCTTCGACTGCCCGTGCACAAGTAAAGGGGTCAAAAGGAGAGCCCCTACTTTTGTATACCGACAGGAGCCCCCGGGCCTGGGCCACACATAAGCGCGATGCGTTGTTGGGCTAGGCCCAAAATGGTGCGCGGGCAGTCGGCGCGGGATTTTACCGCAGTAACTTCTCGTCCGCTGCGCTTCCCCACGACCCGCGTTCAACGCGCAATGTGGAGGGTCGCGCGTGACGTGGGGGTCATGCATGGGGCAGTTCCCGCATGCATGCGTCACATCGTGGTAAAGAGGCGGCTCGCGTCTTCCCCATAAAGGAGGGAGGCGCAGAGGCACGGCCCATTTACTTGGGTGGACTCGGGTCATGGGCTTCAAGGCACCCACGCCCCACGATCACGGGGTGGGGAGCGGCCGCTTCGCCCGTCCCTTTAATGCTGCTCGCTCGCCATGTGTCCCTCATGCAGGTGGCAGGAGGTGGAGGCGGGAAACCGGGCCGTCGCTGATTGGGGTAGCGGGCCGGTCCTGATTCCATGTGCCCCCGACTCCGCCCCTTTATAAGAAGGGGAGGGGCGGCATTCCACATTCTTCCATCATCAGTCTCCTTCCAACTCTGCTTCCTTCTTCCATATGCCATGGTGAGAGGAAGCGCTGGCCCTTCGACGATGGCGGCGAGGGTTGCTGCTCGTTAGCGCGTTCCTCCTCCCCAAGAGCTCGTGGCAGTGGAACCGGCCATGAGAGGAAGGGGGAGGGGCGAGGCCGAGGTCGTCGTGGCGCTCGGGGGAGAGGATGATGGGGCAACGCATCGGCCTCGCCTCCACCAACGATGCCTCCCCTGACGGGGCGCCATGTCGGGGACCAGCCCCGCGAGTTCTTCATCAGGCTGCGCCGGCCACCGCGCCGCCGCTGATACGTCTCCAACGTATCTATAATTTTTGATTGCTCCATGCTATATTATCTACTGTTTTGAACATTATTGGGCTTTATTATCCACTTTTATATTATTTTTGGGACTAACCTATTAACCGGAGGCCCAGCCCAGAATTGCTGTTTTTTGCCTATTTTAGGGTTTCGAAGAAAAGGAATATCAAATGGAGTCCAAACGGAATGAAACCTTCGGGAATGTGATTTTCTCAACGAACAAGACCCGGGAGACTTGGACCCTACATCAAGAAAGAAAAGAGGAGGCCCATGAGTTAGGGGGCACGCCTACCCCCCCCAGGCGCGCCCTCCACCCTCGTGGGCCCCCTGTTGCTCCACCGACGTACTCCTTCCTCCTATATATACCTACGTACCCCCAAATGACCAGATACGGAGCCAAAAACCTAATTCCACCGCCGCAACTTTTTGTATCCACGAGATCCCATCTTGGGGCCTGTTCCGGAGCTCCGCCGGAGGGGGCATCGATCACGGAGGGCTTCTACATCAACACCATAGCCCCTCCGATGAAGTGTGAGTAGTTTACCTCAGACCTACGAGTCCATAGTTAGTAGCTAGATGGCTTCTTCTCTCTTTTTGGATCTCAATACAATGTTCTCCCCCTCTCTTGTGGAGAACTATTCGATGTAATCTTCTTTTTGCGGTGTGTTTGTTGGGACCGATGAATTGTGGGTTTATGATCAAGTCTATCTATGAATAATATTTGAATCTTCTCTGAATTCTTTTATGTATGATTGGTTATCTTTGCAAGTCTCTTTGAATTATCAATTTGGTTTGGCCTACTAGATTGATCTATCTTGCAATGGGAGAAGTGCTTAGCTTTGGGTTCAATCTTACGGTGTCCTTTCCCAGTGACAGTAGGGGCAGCAAGGCACGTATTGTATTGTTGCCATCGAGGATAACAAGATGGGGTTTTCTTCATATTGCATGAGTCTATCCCTCTACATCATGTCATCTTGCTTAAGGCGTTACTCTGTTTTTAACTTAATACTCTAGATGCATGCTGGATAGCGGTCGATGAGTGGAGTAATAGTAGTAGATGCAGGCAGGAGTCGGTCTACTTGTCTCAGATGTGATGCCTATATACATGATCATACCTAGATATTCTCATAACTATGCTCAATTCTGTCAATTGCTCAACAGTAATTTGTTCACCCTCCGTAGAATACTTATGCTCTCGAGAGAAGCCACTAGTGAAACCTATGGCCCCCGGGTCTATCTTCATCATATTAATCTCCTACTACTTAGTTATTTCCTTTGCTATTTACTTTGCCTTTATTTTACTTTGCATCTTTATCATAAAAATACCAAAAATAGTATCTTATCATATCTATCAGATCTCACTCTCATAAGTGGCCTTACAGGGATTGACAACCCCTATTTGCGTTGGCTGCGAGGATTTATTTGTTTTGTGTAGGTATGAGGGACTCGCGCATAGTCTCCTACTGGATTGATACCTTGGTTCTCAAAAACTGAGGGAAATACATACGCTACTTTGCTGCATCATCCCTTCCTCTTCGAGGAAAACCAACGCAGTGCTCAAGAGGTAGCAGCCGCCTCCATCTCCCTACTGCATTTGCTCGGGAGATGGAGCTTGATCCACCCCAGACCCTCTGGTTGCACATGAGGGGCTGTGGGAGCGGCGGCACGCAGGTCGACGTCGACTTCCCCGCTCCTCACGTCATGTATCTCCGCCGCGGATGGAAGATGTTCACTCGCATCCACAGCCTGACGGCGGGGCTTGTCCTCTACTTCAAGTTAATGGAGGGCAGCCTACTCTCCATCAAGGTCTTTGGAGATCTCGGAACTCGCTTGAAGTGCTGCGTGGAGAGCTCCTCTGACGATGAATATTCCTCCTCAAGCGGGAGTGACAAGGAGGACAGCGACAGCGACGACGAGGGAGTCGAGCGGTAGGATGCCGACTCCGACTTCGACTGACCGCGCCGCCCCTCCCTCGGCCACGCACCCTGCCGAGGTCCATCCTCGACAAGCTCTCCATTGGGGCACTCCCCGTCGCCTCCTTGGGCAGCTAGCGTAGGAGGGCCAGAGAAGGCGAAGAAGGCGGGTGGCGGCCGTCAAGTCGGAGTACGCGGGCAACGATGCCTTTGTCGCGTATTGCCGGACCGCTGCCTCATCTTCTAGCTCCCCTCCCGACACCGGGACGTTCTCTTGGTGCCTTCTGCTCCTCGCACCTCACCTAGGCGCTCTTTTCGCCCTCCTGCCCTCTTGTTCCACCTTCTGAGGAGAGGGACAAGAAAAGGATTACAGACATCTTATCTTTTTTTGTAAGCCTGCGGGCACTTGTTAATTTTAAGACTTGTTATCCCCATGCTCATGTTTTTAATTCCGTACGAACTGTACCTATATGGGATGTTTTTAATGAAAAAGGGTGCTTGTCGGGTTCTTTGTGCGTGAGCGAGGCCCATGCCAAGGATGAATCCTTGTTATTTTTAAGATAAACATTGTCGCCCAGCAACAGGCCTTGCCGTCCCCCCACTTCAGTCAACCATTTTCGCGCTCTTGGCAAAGGCAGGGTGAAGTAGAGTTAGGCCCCTCGTTCATCTCCTCGCCACCGCGACTACTACCAAATCCCGACCCAGGAGGTAGCTCTTGGGTACAGGAAAGGGGGAGCGTGGTGGTTTTAAGAACATAAACGGGGTTTCACATGTCCCAGTTCTATATGGAAACGCATAACGGGGGGATAAAAGACTTATGTGAATCCGCAACCCCCGGCAACCTTGGCTTGCCGTGGTTGGATCCTTGTATCTTCAGCCCCTGGCAGTTTTGGCTTGCCGGGGCCGGAGCGCCGATTCGTTTTCTTCCTCCCAAGCGGCTCAGCAGAAGTGTCCATGTTCCATGCGAACCAAAGGAGACAGAAAAATGCATACTCGACCTCTAGGCTAGGGGTTAGTCACCGCTAAGCACTATCAACCCTAACCGAGGGAGAGACTTAACCTAGCATGCATGCTATAACTTAGGGTGCCAGCGCTTCATTTATTTATACTCAGGGTCTGCGCCTGGCTTTGTACAGAGGGTTACATGCCTTGCCGGCAACGCTTGTACAAAGGGTGGTTTACCGGGGGTGGCAACCGCGCCTTATGGGCAAAACTTGCGAAGATGTTCGATGTTCCAGGAATTGCTCACTGGGACAGCATCTTCGGTCTCCAGGCAGACTATGCCGGGCCTGGTGACTCGTATTACCCGATAAGGGCCTTCCCACTTTGGTGTCAACTTGTTTGAATTCTTGGCCGACTGAACGCGCCGAAGAACAAGGTCACCTTCCTCAAAGCTTCGGGCATGAACCTTGCGGCTATGGTAGCGGCGCAAGGCTTGCTGGTAGCGTGATGCTGTCACAGCCGCCTGAAGACGATCTTCCTCAAGGAGAGTTGCATCATCTTGTCGCAATCGCTCTTGCTCAAGCTCGTCATAAGCAAGCACTCGAGCTGACCCGTATATGAGTTCCGTGGGGGGAACTGCTTCTGCCCCGTATACCAGGGCAAAGGGTGTCTGGCCGGTGGCTCGATTTGGCATCGTTCTGATCGATCAAAGAACCGTCGGCAACTCATCAATCCAGCACCTTCCGCTTTTGTGCAGCTTGTCAAAAGTCTTTGTTCTCAGGCCTCGCAGTACTTCAGCCTTTGCCCTCTTCGCCTGGTCGTTGCTCCGTGGGTGTGCCACAGAAGTGAAACAGACCTTGCTGTCGAGGTCTTGGGTGTACTGCATGAAGGTGTGGCTTGTGAACTGCGTGCCGTTGTCGGTGATGACTCTGTTTGGCACACCAAAACGGCAGACTAGTCCCTTGAAGAACTTGATGGCTGACTGTGTTGTTACCTTCCTCACTGCCTCCACCTCCGGCCACTTTGTGAACTTGTCGATCGCAACGTACAAGTACTCAAAGCCCCCGACAGCGTGAGGGAAAGGGCCTAGTATGTCAAACCCCCAGACCGAAAACAGCCAGGAGAGAGGGGTTGTTTGAAGGGCTTGAGCTGGTTGATGAAGCTTCTTCGAATGGAACTGGCACGCTTCACACCTGGTTACTAGTGCCATCGCATCCTAGAGGGCGGTGGGCCAAAAGAAGCCTTGCCGGAATGCCTTGTCGGCAAGGACCCTCGACCCTATGTGGGAGCCACATATGCCTCCATGTATCTCTGCCAACAGCTCCAATCCTTCCTCCCGGGGGATGCACTTCAATTTCCAACCGTTCGGTCTTTTTTTGTACAGGACGTCATCGACGAACTAGTACAAGGCAGACCGACGGGCTACTTTTTCTGCTTCTTCCTGCTCCTCAGGAAGTTCCCCTGTCTGGAGGAAACGGGCGGTATGCTGTGCCCATGCCGGTGCCTGGGGCTCGACGACAAGGACCAAAGGCATCTCTTCCGCCATGGGGGCAGCCGTCTCTACGGCCAGGGCTCGGCACCCTGCCGGAGCCAGCTGCCCCTTGGCGGGCTTGGAATCCGCGGCAACACCCTTGTCGGCGGCCCCTTGTGGCTCGGCGAGAAAGTACTTGTCGGGGCCTGATTTCCTCCGCTTGTTCTGCTCCGTTGATGGTTCGACGGATGGTTGAGTTAACAGAAGCAAAAAGGTACCTGGTTCCACAGGTAGCTTAAATGCAACACGCTTTGACAGGTAGTCAGCGATGTCGTTCTCCGCTTGGGGAACGTGCTCCGCTTGTATACCGTCGAAGCGCTCCTCCGGCTTCCTCACCTCATCTACGTAGGCCTCCATCAACGGACTCTGGTAATCTTTGTTGACCTGTCTGACGATAAGCTGCAAATCACCCCTGACGATGAGCTTCTTCACCCCGAGGTCTGCCACGATCCTGAGACCGGCAAGCAGCCCCTCGTACTCAGCAGTGTTGTTTGTGGACATCTCCATGGGAAAGTGCATCTAGATCACTTACCTGAGGTGCTCTCCGGTGGGTGCGACAAGCAGCACACCGGCACCGGCGCCTTGCAGCGAGAAAGCACCGTCAAAGTACATGATCCAGCTGCGACTTGCTTCCTTGCCGGGCAGAGCGGTCTCCTGGATTTCTTCGTCGGGCATTGAGTTCCATTCTACAATGAACTCCACCAAGACTCTGCTCTGGATTGTCGAAGTACTTTCAAACTTCAACCCAAAGCTTGACATCTCCAAGGCCCACTCCACAATCCTTCCGGTTGCATCTGGGTTGTGTAGTATCCGTTGCAATGGGAGGCGGGTGACGACAGTGATCTCGTGGGCTTGGAAGTAATGACGCAGCTTCCTCGAGGCCATAAGGAGGCCGAAGAGCAATTTCTGCACACCGGAGTACCTTGACCTGGCCCCCTGCAAGAGGGAGCTGACAAAGTAAACCGGGTGCTGCATCATCTTCTTCTGCACCACTTCACTTGGCTGCGCAGGCCCCGCCCCAATGGCGTCGGACTCTGCCGGGGGCCTTGCCTTACCGGCACCAGGCCCTGCCGGGGGAATCTCTGACTTGCCATCCGCCGGTCCTGCCGTTGCCACTACCTCTTCGTTGACCTCCCTCTGCGCCACTAGAGCGGCGCTGACCACTTGATTCGTCGCCGCCAGATACAGCAGTAACGGCTCTTGTGGTTTAGGCGCAACCAGTATTGGCATAGAGGAAAGGTATTTCTTCAGATCCTGCAACGCCACCTCGGCCTCTGGGGTCCACTCCATTGGGCCTGCTTTCTTCAAGATTTTGAAAAAGGGAAGGGCATGCTCAGCAGACTTGGAGATGAATCTGCCCATGGCGGCAACGCAGCCAGTGAGCCGGCACACATCCTTGATCCGCTTGGGTGCCTCAATCTGCTCAATAGCCTTGATCTTGTCTGGGTTTGCCTCGATCCCACGCTGCGACACAAAGAACCCGAGAAGTTTTCCTGACGGGAAGCCAAAGACACACTTCCCAGGGTTCAGCTTGAGGTTTGATCTTGCGTAGGTTGGCAAACGTCTCTTCTAAGTCTTGTACAAGGGTCGCCTTGTCCTTGGTTTTGACCACTATGTCATCCATATAAGCTTCCATATTTCTATGTAGCTAGGGCTCAAAACCAATCTGCACCGCCCTTGTGAATGTCAAGCCAGCACTCTTCAACCCGAAAGGCATCCGTAAAAAGCAATATGTACCACATGGGGTGATAAATGTTGTCTTCTCTTCATCTTCTCTTGTCATGAAGATCTGGTGGTAGCCCGAGTAGGCGTCGAGGAATGAAAATAGATCACACCCGGCCTTGGAGTCGACAATCTGGTCGATGCGCGGAAACGGGAAGGGGTCCTTAGGACAAGCCTTATTGACATCTGTGTAGTCAATACACAGTCTCCACTTCCCATTTGCCTTGCGCACCACCACCGGATTGGCCAACCACGTCGGATGGAGCACTCCTCTCACCAAATCTGCCTCTTCCAATTTCCTGATCTCCTCTGCGATGAACTCCTGTCATTCCAAAGCTTGCTTCCCGACCTTCTGCTTGACGGGTCGTGCATAGGGACAGACGGCAAGGTGGTGCTCAATCACTTCCCTGGGAACGCCGGGGATGTCGGATGCTTGCCACGCAAACACATCGACATTCGCCCGCAGGAAAGTGACGAGCGCGCTTTCCTATTTGCTGTCGAGGGAGGAGCTTATGGTGAAAGCCCATCCCGTGCCATCCCCCTTGACGGACACCCTCTTGGTCCCTAGTGGTGCAGCTCTTGATTTCTTGCTCTTGCCGGCAGAGCTCTCGGGCACGTCCTCGATGGTAGCACAACACTCCGAAGAGGTGCGCTTGACGGAGTGGATGCAAGGGGTCTTGCCGGTCTTCTTCTTCCCCCCCCCCCCCCCGGGGGGAGGGGGGCTTCAACGGCAGGAGCAAGTGCCTTGGCGGCAGCTACTGTAACTGCTTCTTGATAGAGTTGGTCAGCGCAGATCAGCGCATCCTTCTTGTCGGAGGGGACGGTGATGATGGTCATCGGCCCAGGCATCTTCAGCGTGTTGTAGGCGTAGTGGGACGCCGCCATGAACTTGGCTAGTGCCGGGCGGCCGAGGATCCCATTGTAGGGCAAGGGGATCTCGGCCACATCGAAAACGATCCTCTCCGTCCTGTAGTTCAACTCACCTCCAAACGTCACGAGCAATGTGACCTTCCCTTTCCGCCGGCTCCTTCCCGGACTGACCCCTTGAAACGTACCCGTTTCCTCGAGGTCTCCATCAGGAATTTGCAGTCTTTTGATCACGACGGGCGAGATCAAGTTTAGGTCAGCCCTGCCGTCAACCAGCATCTTGTTCACCTTGAGGTTGCGTATCGTTGGTGAGACCAACAACGGTAAACACCCGACCGCAGTTGTGTGGTCAGGGTGGTCCTCAGCGTCAAAGATGAGGAGCATCTTGGACCACTTCAGTGGCTTCTGAGCGTCGAACGAGGGCTCTGGTGCTGTAATCTCACGTGCCTACTACTTGAGCTGGCGGTGAGAAGTGTGCAGCGAGGCGCCACCATCGACGCACATGGCCTCCGTAGCCTTCTGAAACTCTTGCTCGCCGGACTCGTCATCCTCGTCATGATCATCGTCTTCCTACTTCTTGTCACGGCCCCGAGCGGGCCTCTCTCGCTGGTTATCCTTGCCGCGGCGGCCTCCTTGCCCGCCACACTTCTTGTCGGATCCTTCGGCACCATCCTGACCCTTCTCCTTGTCCCGCCTCTCATACTCGGCCGTTCGCTTTTCGGCAAGCAGCTCGACCTGTCGGCAGTTCTGGAGGTCATGGCCCTTGGTGCGGTGGATCTTGCAATACTGCTTGTCGGAGCCTCCTGGCTTGTCGGTCGCCGCCAAGGCCCGGCAGGCGGCGCACCCAGCAATATCCTTGTCGGGGTCGTCTGCCTTGGCCTTCTTGGCGGCGCTGGTGTCGCTGGATCCCTCAACGGCAAGCATGGTCTTGTCCTTGTGTTTCCTGTTGCGACGCCGACCCTTCTTCATCGGGGCGGCGGTGTCTTCGTCGGTAGAGTCGGTTTCCGCACTGGCGTCTTTGCCGGGATACTTCCTTCCCTCTTCAGCCCGGGCGCATCTATCGGCCAGAACGTAAAGTTCGGCCATGTCCTTGACCTTGTTCATTGCCAGCTCTTCACGCATCTTGCGGTTACGCACATTCTGATGGAATGCGCTGATCACGGCGGTCGGATGAACATCTGGGATGTTGTATTGCACTCAGCTGAACCTCTGTATGTACTTGCGCAGGTTTTCACCTTCCTTCTGGGGAATGATATGCAAATCACTCGCCTGGTCATGAGCTTGGTGGCCTCCAGCACTACAACAAAAACATCACATATGGTCGCTTTCTCTGAGTCGCTTTTTTATTCGTCTCTACGTCCATGAACACTAGCAACCTAAAGACGCTTCTTAAGACGTTTTCATAACGCCATAAACTTTTCATTGTAATTAGCCTTAAAATAATAAGTATTTAATTTTAATTAACTTAGAGACGATTTGTGAGACGTTTTATAGTGCGACTCTATTCTTAGAGACGATTTGTTAGACATTTTAATGTGCGACTCTATTCTTCGAGACGATTTGTGAGACATTTTAATGTGCCACTCTATTGTTTTCTTAGACTAAATAAAAGTGGTAAATACATGTGGAGTCTTACAATTTGTGCCTGACGGTCAGTTTTGTGCATAAACTTGCAAAATACGTGTTTTTGATCGTCTAACTTGTCCTTTCATTCATACATGGTGCTTTCTATCATATCAAGTTGTATCCCGTGCACGCGTGACGTGCCAACATGGTGGTGGCACACTCTCAGTGGTCGAGGCGGTGGGTAGCTCGCGTGCACTGTTTTTTTCTTAATGCACTATTTTTTTATTCAGAAAGCAGTACTGCATTTTATTTATTTACGTAGAAAACCCTGAAATAAAATGGAAAATACTGGAGGAGGGGGAAGGGATCCTGAAATAATGAAAAATGTTGGTGGTGGTGGTGGGGTGGGGGGTCGAACCACGTGGTTCTGCGTATTGGGTCACCTAGATAATCACTAGACCAACTGACGTTTGGCATTTAACGAGCACAATTAGGTACTCCATCCGTTTTTATTTAGTCTGCATATTAGTTTTAGTCAAAGTCAAGCTTTGTAAACTTTGACCAAATTTATAAACAAAAGTATTAACATATACAATAACAAATCAACATCATTAGATTGATTATTAAAAATTCTTTCATAGCATATAGATTTGTTATGATAAATATTTGTACTTTTTTCTATAAACTTGGTTAAACTTTACAAAGTTTGACTTTAGTCAACTCTAATATGCAGAGTAAATAAAAATGGAGGGAGTATATAAGACGGACCATAGGAATTCAAGTAGAAATCAAAACAGGAAAATGGTGTGTAGAAAAAGAAAACCCCACTTCGAACCTATTGCAACATAAGCTCGTCGCATGTGCGAGCGCCAACCATTCGGCCACAATGACACTTCTATACTTTAATTTTAAATTATTAATAAATTTTTTAATAAAGTAAGGTGCATTTCTTCAAAATTTTGGTCCGTTCACTGTATACGATTATTTTGCTCCATGGCCAGAAGTCGCTAAAATCGTATGTGTAAACAATTTGGCTTATGGTTGGACCTGCCACACCAGCGAACAATGTGAGTATAACTCAACCCAAAAAAAAATGCAAGACACATGATTTGAACTAACGACCTAGAATATTAATGCAGAGTAAACTGACATACCAACTGAACTAGCGCATGCTTTGTCTGAAACGTGGGGTTAGACCCTACTTGATCCGTTGCGCATCCCCTGTGTCAGCTTTTTTTAGAGCGATCCGTGTCAGTTCCTAATGCGCCCAACAAGCTGGGCGTGAACCTGCACTCCCAGACGAAAGCCTTGCTACGACACATTTAATTGGCCCAACAAGTATGTGGTGCAATACGACGACCAGTTGATGTTCACAGACCCAAAAGAAATATTCGCTTTTCATGTTTTGTTCAGTTTTTTGAAAAATATTCGTGTTTTCAATTTTTTTTTCAAAATTTCAAGAAACATTCCCATTTGCAAAAAAATCTTCACGGATTAAAAACTGTTTGAGATATTTGAGTTTCTATATTTTTCACAAATTTGAAAATGTTTGTGTTTTAAAATTTGTTCAAGATTTCAAAAAACGCTCCCATTTTGAAAATTAATTCACAGGTTAAAAAATGTTCTATATAGTAAGAAAATATTCGAATTTTTTCAAAAAAATTCAAAATTTGAAAATGTCTGCATTTCAAAATATGATTCACTTTCTTAAAAAAATATGTTCATATTTTTCATAAATGTCTTTTCAAATCTCGGTAATGTAGTTTGTTCTTTACATATATTTCGCTTCAGCAAATCAACAACAACATTTAGTTCTAGCAGCTAACAGTGTGCACTCTGTATTATGTGGTTGCGATTCGACTACTTCCTAGCGCACTCGTTTTTCTGATTTTTCTGTCGCGCGCTAAAGAAAACATCCAGCTCACTCGCCCCAGTGGGTCGGCCCAACCGCGGGACTCCGCATATGACGCATGCGTTCCAGGCTTCCTGCTATTCGACCTCTTCCACCACAGCCCACGCGCACCATCATCTTGCAGTAAAAAAGGATTCCCACCTTGTGGTATTAATGCCTATGGATATTTTGTTTAAATAGTACCACATGGGCCCCTTATGTTGTTTCTCACCAATTTAAATATGTTGAACATTGTTCTTAGTGTGAACTACTCCCTTCATTTCTAAATATTTGTCTTTTTATAGATTTCAAATAAACTATCACATGCGGATATATATAGACATATTTTACAATGTAGATTTACTCATTTTGCTCTGTATGTAGTCATCTGTTGAAATCTCTAAAAAGGCAAATATTTAGGACGGGGGAGTAATTAAAAGGGATCCTTCTGGGTGTATGATGATTCCTTCGGTTTCCTTACTCTAAATAGAAGAATTCTTAGAGACATCCCTGACATCTCCCGGCCGAAAAGGAAGGCTTCAATTCACTTCTTCGTTTGTTGAAAGTCTCGTCCTTCGTTTTTAGAGGAAAGAGTAGTTCCTTTTCTTCGAACCGTTACCTTGCAAGTTTTCTGAAAAAATATTTTTTTGTTTTCAAAATGGTTTGTTGCCTCATATTTAGCTGGTTTTGGGAACTAGTGAAAACTTCCAGAATTCTCATACATTTGTTTACACTCAATATGGAGCCATCTTTCGTGTCGTCGGCTTGCTCCCTTGCTAGAGTGTGTGGGACCCACTCTTCATGTTTTTTAGGACCCAGCCAAGCACCCTCCTGGGTAGTGCTAGGAGCGGCATCAAATAAATGGTATTCTAAGGTTTGGATATTCCACTGCCTCCTGTCGAAGAGCCGTCCATCTACTTACCGGCCAACGATCGCCTTCTTTTCACCTGCCTTTGTCTCTCCCCTCTTAGGACATGCGAATCAGAAGGTGAGTGGAGGTACTGACAGACACGATTAACCGCAAAAGGAGCATCGACCACCACTGGTTCGACAACATCATCGAGGCTAAGGGCAGTAGGGGAGTCCTGCCCGATTACTGCCCGATTAGGGAGGTAGAGAGAACCCCCCCCCCCCCCCATTGGTGAAGAAGGCATGCGGCAGCGAGCATGCCAGTTGTGAAGAATGGCTTGTACCTACATATTTATAAGATGAAATCCTGTATAAATATGAGGTTTACATGGCATATACCAGAAACCACAAACTAATACAAATACAAAAGCTTAACAATCAAGATCGGCGAGGAGGACTCAGTGTTTGTCCTCGCCCGGTTTATGTAAATGTATCATACTTTTAACAGGTTGGCATGAAACTTGTTTGGTTTGCATAAAATTTCTGCGCCCGGTTTATGTTTGAAATGCGCGCAGGCGTTTCAGGTACTATAGAGGATGCCCGGCTCCCATATGTGTGTCTGGGGACGCGTCCATGTATTATAGTGACATCCTTGTTTTTCGAGTCACACTCCGCCCCTTCGATCTACCACTGGCTTTATAGTTTCTTATTAAAACTATGTGGATATTTCTTCATACGTATATTATCCTATAAAGCTTGATCCTTCCTGGAAAAAGAGCAAAGAATGTAGATTTATCCGATGCGAACCAACCTGTAGTTGGACGGTTAGAGGGACAATGATATTCCTGGCCCACCAGGGTTCAAGTCCTAGTGCTCGTATTATTCCTGGATTTATTTCAGAATTTTCGGTGATGCGCTTTCAGTGGGAGGAGACGCTCCCGTCGACAACGATGCGTTTATGGTGACTTCGTAAATCTCAAGATGATATGTCGGCTCAGTCTCTCGAAGATGCTCATAGGGTTAGGGTGTGCGTGTGTGCGTTCATAAGGATGAGTGTATACGCTTATGTATGAGCACTTGCGTCTGTGCTGTGTTCAAAAATATTTATCCGATAAAAATACACCTACAAATATGTATCCGTATATGTGGTTACTTGGCGCTCCGAAGTATTTGCACTTTTCACGCAAAAAAAAACTATTTGCACTTAACAAAATCTAACGTTCCCAAATTATTTGCACTTAATCAACTTTATGTCCGTATGTGTTGCCGGATAACTTTCCCCGCCACCATCTCCCCCACCTCTCATCCAACCGTCCGACTCCAATGAGTCCAATCTACTCCGGCATCACCACCGCGCACACCGCCCATTCCCGCACCCCGCACCGTGGAAGCCTCACCCTCAAGGGGTGTCTTCCACCCCTTGCTCCGCCCGCCGCCGCTTTCTCCGCCCGGCATCGGCTCCAGTTTTCCTCCATCGGCAAGCTCGCTAGTTGGATCCCCTTCAACACCGTCATCCTTACCGTAAGTCGTGCTCCTCCGAATGTCATGCTCGCCGTCACGAAACCGTGTCCATGTCGGTCTCATCCTTCACCCAAAGTTCCGCCGTGTGTTTCGTCGGTACATCGGTCGCCCTGTAAGAAGCTCTTGTCTGCGTCCAGCATCTTGAGCCTCCACCACGCCAAGCAGGTGATCCTTGATTCCCATAGCCCCTGCAGTTTTATCATCAAATCAACCAAAGTGGTCTCCTCTATTTATGCATCTCAAGTCTCGATCCTCTTCTCGTTGGTCTCCTTACTTCCTCCTTGTAGGCAATGCACAACTGTTTGGTGAATTGTTTGCTTGCCTAGGATTCAATTCTAACATATTTTCTTAAAAATATGTGAGCAACTGTTTGGTACAATATACTTTTATATGGCAAAACTCAACAGTTGTACAATTGGTGTTAGATAGACCGGTCAAATAACCTCAGATTACATTTACACTGGAGTTTAAAACATGGTAGTGTTTGGTTATACAGCTGCAACGTACCCTGTTATTTTACAAGAAGAACAAAATTGATAAAAAAATTATACACGAACAAATTTTGTTAAACCAAAACAGTATACTTAGCTGTACATGTAAAACCATTTTTGATAACCCAAAAGCTTTTTTCAATCTTTTGCCCATTTGAAGCTCGCACAAGTTATATCTTTACAATTCCCAACTAACATAAAAGGAAGATTTGTTACTGTATATACCCGTATGCTTCATCAGCTAAATAAAAGAAGCCGTCCCTCTAGAGTTTTGCATTGAACGTTCTCTACCGCAAAACACGCCAATTCACTGTTCTGTATCCTGCCGTTCCTCTAGAGTTTTGCATTGAACGTTCTCTGCCGCAAAACACGCCGATTCACTGTTCTGTATCATGTTTAATTCATGCACTGTCCAAGACTGTTAATTTGACATTGTTGACTGCCAATTTTAATTTTTGAAGGAGAAATTTATCTACCCCAATGAGATGAGACAACTTAAACGAGACCAGATCCTATTTACTATTAACAAAAATGTAGACCGTATAAGTCTCAGTTGAATAATAAATATTTCAAGCATGATAAGAGGCTTTGGCTGATATTATAGCAGGTGTTCCCAAAGGTGTTAATGAACATCACTAGGATACTCTTGTTGGGTTTTGGTGCTAGGATTGACGCATGGTTATGTGTTCTATTCTCATACTTAATCCGGCATACATAATTAGTTTGGTGACATTATTATTGACTGGATGTGTTTTTCTACCAGAAATTATGCAAAAAGAACACCGAGTATGCAAAGAAGCAGAACAATCCACACACAACCGGGAAAAAAAGCCATGCTAGGCTCAGAAAAGGGATGGTAAAACTTTTTATTTCTAAATATGGTTGAGAAAAGTTTTGTTAGTGAAGAAAACTGAATATGTTCTAACAGAAACATTAACAAACATTCTAATTTACTTAATTTGTACAGGAAATCAAGAGCAATCGAAAGGTTAGCAAGATTGAACTAAGGGATGAAGCTCATAAGAAGAAGGACCGTAAATACAAAATTGCGAACACAAACATAGTGATGGTATACTTCTACTTGTGATTAAAGTAAATGTTTTAAATTAAACTTAGTGTAATGAGTTGTTTGTATTTATTTCAATAAGAGGAACTTGAAGAAAGAAAGATAACAATGCCTTTCATTCAATTATTACAGAGAAGTATTTACAAGTATGCATGGCGAAGAGGCGAAAGAACTTCGAGGGTATTATGTTGATAAGTATTGGAGCGGAATAAAAGTTTCTGAGGGGCTGTCTTTTGTACAACATTCTGAGAAAGAAGGAAATGTTCAATTTGCACCGTGGGCACTAGGAGATAATGCAGAAAATATGACGGTCGAGTTTGCTATGATGCGTTCATACGTGAAGCAAAAATTCCCCAAGAGAGGATTGGAGAAATGGATTTGTAACAGCGGGAAGTTATGAAGTTGTTATTTAAACCAAATTTCTTCCTACAATGATAAAAGTATGAGTATTAATATACTATTGTCATGTTCTTGTTTCAGGTTGATCTCAACGAAAGAGTTGTTGGCAATGACCTCCCAAATGAATCACATAACATAGTTGAAAGATCCCCTGGCAATGTGCATGCTCCATTGAGTGCTATGCAGGTGATATAATAGTTTCTTCGCTAATAAATATTCTGGTTTATTCTCATACTTAAAAAGAATTGCTCGTCATAAGTTGCAGGAACTACATCTTAGCAATTGTGTGATATCCAAAGAGTGTTACACCGGTTTATCATCACCACATGAAAAAATGGTTTCTAAGGTGTGTGTGTGTGTGTGTGCATAAAATTGCTGCTTCATTATTAGAAATTGCATATGTTTTGCATAAGTTTACTTATAACCGAACGAAACCTCAACTGTAGAAAGCATACATTGAGAAGTCTGATAAGGCCAGTCAAGGAAGTGCAGAGTTAACTTTACCGTACAAGCAGATCACTATCCAGGAATTGCATCATAGGTTTCCTGCAAGAACCAAGGAGGATTGCAATGGTTTATCTTTACCACACATGGTTGCTAAAGTGCGGGTTTGCATAAATTTCTGCTTCGTTATCAAACATAGCCTATGTTTTGTGTATGTTTATGTAGTACTGAACTGAACCTCAACAGTAGAAAGCACACATTAAAAAGTTTTATAGGGCCAATCAAGGTTATGAAAAATCAACCAGAGAGGATTACACCATTTTCCCTATACCACATGAACACATGGTTGGTAAGGAGTGTCTGTTGTGCACAAATTTCTACTTTGTTTTCACACAATGTCTATGTTTTGTATATGTTTACTTACAACCAAACTGAACCTCAACTGTAGAAAGCCCACATTGAAAAATTGATAGGGTCAATCAAGGCTGTGTAGAATCAACTTTATCGGACAAGCAGTTCACTAACTAGGAATTGCATCCTAGCAATTGCGCGAGAGCTAAAGAGGGTTGCACCAGCTTATCTTGACCAAATGAACACACGGTTGCTAAGGGGGTGTGTGTCCGCGCTCGTGCATAAATTTCTACTTTGTTATCAAACAATGTCTATGTTTTTTATAAGTTTAAACTGAACTGAACCACAACTAGAAAGCACATGATGATCCTGAATCATAGAATGGTCATGCTGAAAAAGCTATGCGGCCAAGCAAGGTGGTCCTGAATCAAGTGTACAACTAATTTGCATCATAGAATGATGAATGGTTAGAATAGTTAGTTGGTCTAATTTCATGTGTAATCGTCCATTTTTGCATAGAGTGAAATATTCCATGATTTGTGACAATGAATGTTTCATTTCTTGAAAATGGGATAAAATGAAAGTCTTGTTGTTTTCGTTGAACCTGAGAAGCAAAAATAAATTTGTGGCCGAAGAAACTTCAGAGAGTAGAGATAAAACATATGTGGTTGGAGGAAACATGCTTGGAGAGCAATATGTAGCAGTTTCTATTTTCGATGTTTCAAGACATGGAGATGAGACACTGGTTAGACCGTATGAAAAATTTCAAACAATTTGGGATGCTATTAGTCATGTTATTGCATGGCCTCGATCACACGTAAGTACACTTTCATACAATCATCGATTATGCTCCAATGTACATATTTAAGGTTTATTATTTATGAAGAATCATTGTGTTTTTAAGTCAAAAAAATCAATCCCAACCACTCCTACATAGCCTCCAAAAAGCCACCAAACACTGATGCATCTCTTACAATTTCATCAGAGTACATTTCTTCACACACTGCTCTTAAAGCTTACATTCTAATTTTTTTCTCTGTTAACTTCCTTTTTCAGGGTAGCTCAAGATTAGTTTAGAGAAGGAGTGCATTGTAGGAGGGAAGAGCAACTATAGAAGAAATACTTTTTAAATGGACAAATATTGTATTTTTTAAAAGGATTTAGCTTCATAGGAAAACTTTGTTCTGGTTGTACCATCTTCTCTTAATTATTTGCATCTTTCATATGAATATCTAATTTGATTCGGTTCTGAACTCAAGGTGTTTGATCCTTATTGAAATTGTGCAAATGAGATACTTCTGAATACAATTGGTGATATGGGATGATCCCTTTATATAGTATTTGTTGCCTGTGAATGTGGCTCGTGATATGAGTGGATACCTTTATATAACAATATTTGTTGATCATTCTGCACAAGCATGTGTTCTGATGAAGTAACTGGATTTGGAATGGTGAAATACAAATTCAAAATAACTCAAATAATTTTTAGAGTTAAATCTTACCTAGTTACAAAAAGCTTGTGTAAATTTAGAGATGAATATAGCGTCTCTACATAGCGTGTATAAGAACGAAAAGGCTCTATGGGTTAAGGGACCATGATGAATGAAAAGGCTCTATGAGTAGAGACGAGATAAGCGCATCTAACAAAATGACTCTACATACCTAGATATGCTTTTGAACATCTCAATATAGCGTCTCATATCTACGGGCGCTTTTGAACAACCCAATATAGCGCCTCATATCTAGGGACGCTTCTGAACGTCCTAATATAGCGCCTCATATCTAGGAACGCTTTTCAACGTCCCAATATAGCGTCTCGTGCAATGTAGACACGCTTAGCTAGCGTGTCTACATGTTTTGAGACGGTCCATGAGGAGACGCTCCAAAGACGCTTTACTAAGTCGACTCTATGGTTGCCTAGAGATGGAATAACACGTCTCTAGCTATGGAGTACGACGTCTCTACAGGCAGTTTTTCTTGTAGTGCAGTGAAGGCACCAACGAACTCGTGGCACAGATCTCACAAAGAAGAAATGGAATCCGCCGACAAGTGCATCAACCAAGACATGACATTGGGTTTGAGGGCCAACGGGAAGTAATTGGCAAGCACCTTGTCGTCACGAGCTCCAGCGGCTTGCATCATGATGGTGTAGATGTTGAGGAACTCTGACGGGTGGGTCTTGCCGTTGTACTTCTCGCCGACGTCGGGCTTGAACGTGGTGGGACAGCCACTGGAACTGCCACAGCCCACGGGTAAAGGCTGGGCAACCCACCTCGTAAGGTAGGCCGCCGGAGCCTCCCGGTGCTGGGTGGTCCATAGCGGGCCCCGCCCGCCTGCCTGACTGGTGGCGCGTACCGTGCCGGCGCTCGATGGTGGTTCGAGCGTCTTCATGGGCTCGCTCCCGAAGAACCTGGCGTTGGTCGCGGTGGGTCCGTGGGTCGGACGATGCTATGGAAATGTCATCACGAGCGTCATCATGATGGACCGACATCCGCGGTGGCTGGCGTGGAGGAGGAGAGTGCACCGTGGTCGCAGTGCCTCCGGCCCCTCAACCGCCGGCATGCAGTGGCTCGATGGAGCGCCGGCCTAAGGGCCCCGCCAGCCGTGGCTCGTCTTTGTTGGTGACGCCGACGAGGCTTCGGATAGTGGCTCTCCACTCGTCGAGCTTCTCCGTGGCGGGAGGGAAGTCGAGGAGCAGCTGCGCGCGCCAAGGCTTCTGCTGGCATGGGTGGCGGCGAAGGCTACATGGACCGTGGCGTGCTTCGACTTCTAACCACGTTAGAAGGAGCTCTGTCACGGCCCAGCGGCTGTGCGCCATCTTCGCCAGCGCTTCGGCGGGCATGCTAGCCTCCTTCGTCCTGCGGATGATGCACAGGACTCTTCCCACGGCGGCGTCCAGGGTCGCCGGTGTGGTGACGCTGCTCGTCGCACACAACCTGGGAAGAGCGCGTTGTGGGCGCCGGAGTGGGCGTCTTGGAGGTCGCCGCGCCGCCCGCGGGTGGTACGGCGACGCCCCCGGAGGGTCCCGCGCCGTCTGCGGGGGGCCCAGCTCTGTCTCTGGATTTCGTGGCGTGTGGCCCGTCGCCTTGTGCACGAGCGACGCCGCTCCCCAGGCTCTGACTGCCAGAGCGATGTTGGTGCTCGCGGGTCGCGCCTCAGGTTCTGTCCGCGACCGGCCCGCTGCTCGCCCGCACTAGTACAGGCCGTCCGGCTCCCGACAAACCGACCACCGTGGCTACCTTCTTCTTGGGATCCATGGCAATGAAGAACCGCTAGGCTAACTGCTAGACCAGATTCTCACAACTGCGCCCCCCTACCTGGCGCGCCAAAGATGTCGGTGGGAACGACACATATGGGATCACTGGTATCCCTTCTACGGTCGGCGGGCACGGGGTCGTCAGAAGAGCAGGTTTAGCAGCAAGCACACGGATCGTTTACGCAGGTTCGGGCCGCGAGGATGTGTTAAACCCTAGTCCTGCTTTGGTGGATGTATTGAGTGTTCTTGAGCTTTTTGAACTAGCTATGGTGGTTGTGCCATTCCAAAAAGCCGAATCCCTCTCCTGGTCGCCTTGGGCCTCCTTTTATAGGAAAAAGGGGTTGCCACAGTGGCACACAAGAGGTGGAAAGGCCTACAGTGCGCGAGCTTATCGCACGGCATTACGGGACAAAGCGCGTTAAATGCGCTACGTAGGTGTCCATTAGCTTTATCGGGGACGGGGACGAGGCCCGGCCCGTCCGTCGCCGCTCCGCCTCGCTTCGACACGCGCCCAGGCTAGCGATGCATGCAGCACCATGTAGGCAGGCAAGCAGCTGAGGTGGCGCGGTGGTAGGGCCTTCATGAAGATCTGCATGCCGCCACATAGGTGCTTGCTGATTTGGCCTAGAACCTACATGTTACCACGCAGGTGCCTGCTCAGCTGGTTGGGCTGGCAGCTGCATGCGAACGGCGGCGGAGTCTTGGCTGGTGCGGGCCTGGCAGTGCCCTACTGGCGTTCTCGGCAAGGGCCTTGCCGGGGGCCCGGCAAGGGTCTTGCCGTGGTGTCGTAGTCATCCCCAGCAAGACGCTTGCCGGGGGTCTTGTGGTTTTCCTCGGCTAGGATCCTGCCGAGGGTCGCCGTCTTCTGGTCCTCATCTGAACTCATATGTTTATGATCTTGATGAAGATTTGCATGTCACCACAGAGGCACCTCCCGAGCCTTGGCTCCAATGTAGTTGATTGGGTTGGAGCCTGTGGGCTCAAGGGTGGCTCGCTTTGCTGGTGTTGGGCAAGTTGCCTCGGCAAGGCCCTTGCCGGGGCTACGGAGGCTGCTTCGGCAAGGATCTTGCCGAGGGATTCCACCTCGCCTTCTTGCCCTCCTGTGCTTCTGGTCTTGGCGTCGCCTTGGTTGTCTTGTGCTTCGGCTTCTCTCTGGCTTCCCTCCTCTGCCATGCTAAGTGTGGTCGCGGCGCGTGGCTCTGACTACCCGTGCACAAGTAAAGGGGTCAAAAGGAGAGCCCCTACTTTTGTACACCGACAGCAAACTTTAATCTAAACAAAACCCAAAGTCTAAACGAAGCCCTAAGGGCTTTATATATGGAGGAGAGAGGGGGCATTTTGTCGCCCTTGGAGGAGGGGGTCCGAAACCAACCCTAACTCTTGTTTCCCCAAAAACAGCCTATAAATAAGTATTTCGAAATTACATGGGCCTGGCCCAAAAATAAGGTGACGCATCACCTAGAATAGCCTTTGGACGAAATTTATGAAGTGACATCTTGTATATTCCAAGGCTTCATGCACTCATTATGGTGGCTTCAAAGTCCCGGAATCATCACTTGTAACTCCATTCTTGTTCCCCTTGCGCACGCCATCATATCCATGCTTGAACTTGCTCCAAGGTTCATCTTTCTTGTCCAAGCTAGGCCCTTCATTTGTAAGCAAAGCAAATGTATCCAATTTAGGCAGCATCATATTCTCATGAACATTAGAATCGTTACCAAGAAATGAAAGTACCTGGTAATTTAATTGGCGTGCGCGAGCTCTAGTAATTGGTCCAGTATGTATAGCAGCAGGGGTTGTGGGTGTAACAATGGTATTGATGTCCTCATCATCCGTACTCTGGAACAATGGAGCGAGCTAATGACTTATTGGAAATAATACATACCGATGTATGCGGTCCGATGAGTGTTGAAGCATGCGGCGGGTATCGTTATTTTATAACCTTCACATATGATTTAAGTAGGTATGGGTATATCTACTTAATGAAACACAAGTTTGAAACATTTGAAAAGTTCAAAGAATTTTAGAGTGAAGTAGAGAATCATCGTAATAAGAAAATAAAGTTTCTACGATATGATCTCGGAGGCGAATACTTGAGTTATGAGTTTGGCCTTCATTTAAGACAATGTGGAATTGTTTCACAACTGACGCCACCTGGAACACCATAGCGTAACGGTGTGTCTAAAGTCTGAACACCGTAATCGTACTTTATTAGATATGGTGCGTTCTATGATGTCTCTTACCGATTTGCCTTTATCATTTTGGGGTTATGCATTAGAGATAGCCGCATTCACGTTAAATAGGGCACTATCTAAATCCGTTGAGACGACACCGTATGAAGTATGGTTTGGCAAGAAACCTAAGTTGTCATTTTTTAAAGTTTGGGGATGTGATGCTTATGTCAAAAGGCTTCGGCCTGATAAACTCGAACCCAAAGCAGAGAAGTGCGTGTTCATAGGATACCCTAAAGAAACTATTGGGTATACCTTCTACCATAGATCCGAAGGCAAGATCTTTATTGCTAAGAACAAAGTGTGGACTTTGGTGGACTTCAAGAAGAAGACAGATGATGAAGGTAATACCACCGTCTACAAAGCTCGACTTGTCGCAAAAAGGTTTTTGACATGCTTAAGTTTGTCCAAGTCATGTTAGTAATTGCCACATTTTATGATTATGAAATCTGGCAAATGGATGTCGAAACGGCATTCCTTAATGGGTTTCTTAAAGAAGAGTTGTATATGATGCAACCAGAAGGTTTTGTCGATCCTAAAGGTGCTAACAAAGTGTGCAAGCTCCAGCGATCCATTTATGGACTGATGCAACATCTCGGAGTTAGAATATACGCTTTGATGATGTAATCAAAGCATATGGTTTTGTACAGACATACGGAGAAGCATGTATTTATAAAAAAGTGAGTGGGAGCTCCGTAGCATTTCTGGTGTTATATGTGGATGACATATTACTAACTGGAAATGATATAGAATTTCTGGATAGCATAAAAGGATACTTGAATAAGAATTTTTCAATGAAAGACCTCGGTGAAGCTGCTTATATATTAGGCATCAAGATCTATAGGGATAGATCGAGACGCTTAATAGGACTTTCACAAAGCACATACCTTGACAAAGTTCTGAAGAAGTTCAAAATGGACCAGTCAAAGAAAGGGTTCTTGCATGTGTTGCAAGGTATGAAATTGAGTCGAAGTCAAAGTCCGACAATGGCAGAAGTTAGAGAGAAAATGAAAGTCATTCCCTATGCCTCAACCATAGGTTCTATTATGTACGCCAAGCTATGTACCAAACCTGATGTGTGCCTTGCCATAAGTTTGGCAGGGAGGTACCAAAGTAATCCAGGAGTTGATCACTAGTCAGTGGTCAAGAATATCCCGAAGTACCTGAAAAGGACCAAGGATATGTTTCTCGCTTATGGAGGTGACGAAGAGCTCATCGTAAAGGGTTACGTCGATGCTAGCTCCGACAGAGATCCGGATGACTCTAAGTCATAAACCGGATACATATTTATATTGAATGGTGGAGTTGTCAGTTGGTGCAGTTCCAAGCAGAGCGCCGTGGCGGGATCTACGTGTGAAGCGGAGTACATAGCTGCTTCGGAAGTGGCGCATGAAGGAGTCTGGATGAAGGAGTTCATATACGATCTGGGTGCAATACCCAGTACATCAGGCCCAATGACAATATTTTGTGACAACATTGGAGCAATTGCCTTAGCAAAGGAATCCAAGTTTCATAAGAGAACCAAACACATCAAGAGATGCTTCAACTCCATTCATGAAAAGGTCAAGGATGGAGACATAGAAATTTGCAAAATACATACGGATCTGAATGTGCTAGACCCGTTGACTAAACCTCTTCCACGGGCAAAACATGATCAACACCAACACTCCATCAGTGTTAGATTCATTACTATGTAATCTAGATTATTGACTCTAGTGCAAGTGGGAGATTATTGGAAAAATCCCCTAGAGGCAATAATAAAGTGGTTATTATTATATTTCCTTAATCATGATAAAGGTTTATTATTCATGCTATAATTGTATTGACCGGAAACTTAAATACATGTGTGGATACATAAACAAATACCATGTCCCTAGTGAGCCTCTACTAGACTAGCTCGTTGATCAAAAGATGGTTAAGGTTTCCTAAACATAGACATGTGTTCTTACTTGATAACGAGATCACATCATTAGGAGAATGATGTGATGGACAAGACCCATCCGTTAGATTAGCATATGATCGTTCTTTTATTGCTATTGCCTTGTTAATGTCAAATACATATTCCTTCGACCATGAGATCATGCAACTCCCAGATACCGGAGGGATACCTTGTGTGCTATGAAGCGTCACAATATAATTGGTTGATCATAAAGATGTTCTACAGGTATCTCCAAAGGTTTCCGTTGAGTTGGTGTGAATCAAGATTGGGATTTGTCACTCTGTATGATGAAGAGGTATCTCTGGGCCCACTTAGTAATACAACATCACAAGAAGCTTGCAAGCAAAGTGACTAAGGAGTTAGTTATGAGATGATGTATTACGGAATGAGTAAAGAGACTTGCCAGTAACAAGATTGAACTAGGTATGGAGATATGGACGATCGAATCTTGTGCAAGTAATATACATACGGACAAAGGGAACTACGTATGTTGTCATAAAGGTTCGACCCATAAAGATCTTCGTAGAATATGTAGGAACCAATATGGGCATCCGGGCACCTATATTGGTTATTGACCAGAGAAGCATCTCGGTCATGTCTACATCATTCTCGAACCCATAGGGTTCGCACGCTTAAAGTCTGTTGACGATATAGTATTATATGAGTTATGTATGTTGGTGACCGAATGTTGTTCGGAGTCCCGGATGAGATCACAGACATGACAAGGAGCTCCGGAATGGTCCGAAGATAAACATTAATACATGGGATAATAATGTTTGGTCTCTAAAAGGGGTTTTGAAAGTTCCCTGAAATGTTCGGGTACGAGAACACTTTATTTGGGCCAAGGGGTAAAGCTCGCGAGGCTTTAGGAAGGTGCAAAAGGAGTTTTGCGGAAGCCAGGGGGCTAGACGCCGGGGACCCTGGAGTCTGGTCTTGGAGTCCGAGAAGGACTCTTGCCTTGTGTGCCAAACTGACTTTGAGGAGGCTCTTTCTCCAAGAAACGACCCTAGGGCTCAACATATAAAAAGACGGGCAAGGCTAGCACCCAGAACACATCAAGATTCACCAAGTCATGTACCAGCAACCCCACCCCCTCTAGTTTATCCTCCATCATAGTTTCAATTGTGCTTGGCAAAGCCCTTTAGAGATTGTTCTTCACCACCACTGTCACCACGCCATCCTGTTGCCGGGAATCATCTACAACTTCCCCTCTCTTGCTAGATAGAGAAGGCGAGGACGTCATTGAGCTGAACGTGTGTTGAACACGGAGGTGTTGTACGTTTGGTACTTGATCGGGACGGATCGTGAAGGTGTACGACTACATCAACCGCATTGATAAACGCTTCCGCTTTGCCATCTACAAGGGTATGTAGATGCTCTCCCCCTCTCGGAGCTATACATCTTCATGGATAGATCTTGCGTGTGCATAGAAATTTTTTTGTTTTCCATGCAACGTTCCCCAACACGTGATTGTTGCGAGGTTGGTGGTGCTCATGTCTTTGAGGTGGATCACTGTCTTCTTGATCCTGATGATAAGCTTGTCGACGAGGGTGAGGAATCCATGCCCATTGCCTTAATTCTTGAACCTCCTCATTGTGAGCATACCATTCTTGGCGCTCTTCTATTTCCCTTCTATTTCTAGTGACAAGGTGTTCTTGAGCTTGGCGAAGGGATCGCTTGGCTTCTTGTGCACTGTCAAAGCGACGTTCTTGCCACTACTGCAAGATGCTGCTAACACGACACTACGATCAAAGACCCTTCGATGAAACTGTGTGCGATGCATTAATCGCAAACGGTTGTGTAAAAGACCGTCAAAAAGGTGCAAAATGTTTGCGATGACGAATGCATCAAACATGGTTCTGATTTTAGTTGGGTGTGCGATGTAGGGCATATAGTTCAGTTCAATTAATTGTTTACGATGAGGAAGAAGAACAGAAACGGGCAGCCAGATGAAGGCGTGTGCGATGTAGGGCATATAGTTCAGTTCAATTAATTGTTTACGATGAGGAAGAAGAACAGAAACAGGCAGCCAGATGAAGGCGTGTGCGATATACGGCATACAGTTCACTCGGATTAACTGTTTGTGATGAGGAGGAACAACAGAAACGGGCAGCTAGATAAATGTACGTGCGATAGAGGGCATATGCTTCGGAAGGACTAACTATTTGCGATTAGGCAACAAGATGAGGACATCAATACCATTGTTACACTCACAGCCCCTACTGCTACATATACTGGACCAATTACTGGAGCTCGCGCACGCCAATTAAATTATCAGGTACTTTCGTTTCTTGGTAATGCTTCTAATGTTCATGAGAATATGATGCTACCTAAATTGGATACATTTGTTTTGCTTACAAATGAAGGGCCTCACATGGATAAGAGGGATGAACACTAGAGCAAGACCAAGCATGGAGATGATGGCATGCGCGAGGGGAACAAGAACGGAGTTGCAAGTGATGATTTCAGGACTTTGAAGCCACCATAAGGAGGGCATGAAGCCTTGTACGAAATATACAAGATACCACTTCATAAATTTCGTCCAGAGCCTATTCTAGGTGTTGCGTTGTAACGTCCTCGATGCGGCTATATCTCCCACGTGTCGAAGCACGACTTAGAGGCATAACCGCATTGAAAGCAATGTCGCAAGTGAGGTAATCTTCACACAACCCATGTAATACATAAGGGAAAGAGATACATAGTTGGCTTACAATCGCCACTTCACATAATTACATGAATAAAGCATTACATCAACCAGTTACAATCAAGGCCCGACTACGGAGCCAAAATAAAAGAAGACCACCCCAAATGCTACAAAGATCCCCGATCGTCCCGACTGGGCTCCACTATTGATCAACTAGAACGAAACAACACAAAGGACAAGATCTTCATCGAGCTCCTCCTTGAGCTTGCTTGCGTCACCTGCTCGATAACATCGGCACCTGCAAACTGGTTTTGGAAGTATCTGTGAGTTACGGGGACTCAGCAATCTCACACCCTCGCGATCAAGACTATTCAAGCTTATAGGAAGGGTAAAAGGTATGAGGTGGAGCTGCAGCAAGCGACTAGCATATATGGTGGCTAACATACGCAAAAGAGAGCGAGAAGAGAAGGCCAAGCACGATCGAGAAACTATGATCAAGAAGTGATCCTAGAACAACCTACGTCAAGCATAACTCCAACACCGTGTTCACTTCCCGGACTCCGCCGGAAAGAGACCATCACGGTTACACACGCGGTTGATGTATTTTAATTAAGGTCAACTTCAGGTTTTCTACAACCGGACGTTAACAAATTCCCATCTGCCCATAACCGCGGGCACGACTTTCGAAAGTTCAAATCCCTGCAGGGGTGTCCCAACTTAGCCCATCACAAGCTCTCACGGTCAACGAAGGATATTCCTTCTAGCAGGAAGACCCGATCAGACTCGGAATCCCGGTTACAAGACATCCTCAACAATGGTAAAACAAGTCCAGCAAAGCCACCCGATGCGCCGACATCCTGATGGGAGCTGCACATATCTCGTTCTCAGGGCAACACCGGATAGGTCAAGCTACGAGTAAAACCAGCCTTCAAGTTTCCCCGAGGTGGCCCCGCAGGCTGCCCATTTCGGACCAACACTTAGACAAGCACTGGCCCGGGGGGGTTAAAATAAAGATGACCCTTGGGCTGGCCTAACCCAAGGGAAAAAGAGGCTAGGTGGCGAATGGTAAAACCAAGGTTGGGCCTTGCTGGAGGAGTTTTAAATGCGAACTGTCAAGGGGTTCCCATTATAACCCAACCGCGTAAGGAACGCAAAATCCGGGAACATAACACCGATATGACGGAAACTAGGGCGGCAAGAGTGGAACAAAACACCAGTCATAAGGACGAGCCTTCCACCCTTTACCAAGTATATAGATGCATTAATTAAATAAGAGATATTGTGATATCCCAACAAGTAAACATGTTCCAACAAGGAACAACATCTCCATGTTCCAACAAGGAATAAACTTCAATCTTCACCTGCAACTAACAACGCTATAAGAGGGGCTAAGCAAAGCGGTAACATAGCCAAACAACGGTTTGCTAGGACAAGGTGGGTTAGAGGCTTGGTTCAACAATATGGGAGGCATGATAAGAAAGTGGTAGGTATCGTAGCATAGGCATAGCAAAAGAGCGAGCAACTAAGCAAGCAAAGATAGAAGTGATTTCGAGGGTATGGTCATCTTGCCTGAAATCCCGCAAGGAAGAAGAACGAGTCCATGAAGAAGACAAACGGACGTAGTCGAACGGGTCCTCACAATCACGATGTTACCAGAACCTACCCGAAGAAGCAACACCAGGAAGAAGCACACAACATAGTAAACAACCAACACACGAACATGGTATGATATGCGGGATGTGGTATGTGATGCATATGCATGATTTGACAAAGAATGATTGAACCTGGCCTCAACTTGGAAATCCAAGAGTTCCACTGGAAAGGTGAGGTGATTTTGGTTGAAATTGATATAAAGATCACCGGAATCGGATGCACAGTTTGGAAATGGCAAGCAAAACAAATATGGCACCGGTCTACGATAAACAGCAAGTAGCCTTCTAAATGCATCAAGATAAATATGCTACAACACTCAAACATGGCAACAAAATACATGGCAGGGATCCACTCATAATGCTGGATAAAAGATTAACACTGAGCTACGGCTAATTCATCCATTAACAGGTTCAAACAAGCATGGTAAAAGGGCAAACGATAACAGGTTTCAGACAGTGAAATTAACACAAGTCTGGAATTTATCATTAGGAAGCACACTTTAGAGCATGAAAACTACATGCTACAGGAACATATCATGGCAAAGCAAGGCATGGCATGAAGCTACTCAAAGCACTTAACAAACGTCCCTTAGTGACCTTGAGCCAAAAGGGATCAGAAAATACAAATGCAAGCATGTGAACATGGCAAAAACATAAAAAGATTCAGACTTAGTGAAAAACTGGAGCATGCAAAACAGTTAACAAGTAGGCATGTTTACGAGCTCGATGCACTCACTACAAAGTATGGCATGACAAACTAAGCATACACCCATCAAGAAGACATGGCATAAAAGCTATACATGGCAAGAACAACATCATAGCATGCATGGATCAATAGCAACATCCTCGGCAAAATCACTAAACAAGTTAATAATCTGCCAGGAACATTAAATAGCAAACGTAGAGCTCGATTAACTCAAGCTAGGGTGCTCCATAATTGCAAAAAAAGACATGAATGGATAGAGCACCACAATTTAAAAAAAACATCCTTACTTATCATCCTCAAAAGAGGCACGGATCACTAGGAAACAACATGAACATATGGCATAACAACAAAATCAGGACAAGGACTTAGTGAAATTCTAAGTCCCTGAAATCAACATTACCGATTACACTACTTTGCAAGCTTGTGCTAGTCCCCACAAATATCATAAAAATACATGGCAAGCACCCCTGTAAAGATGTCATGGCATATAACAAAACACATGTAGAGCTCAGGGTCATAGCATGCACACATTAATCATGGCAAAAATGACAAATAGCTATTTGCTGAAACAGATCTGTCAAATTCATCACATAGCCCTCTTCCAACAGCATTTCGGGCATCAAGATGAGCTCAAAAGAAAATGATGCAATGATATGAAATGATGTACTCGTCGAGACGAACATTGTATGCAAAAGAAATGCACATGATGACATGATATGCAATGCATGACAGGCAAGCAAAGACAAGACAACAATAGCGAATAACTGGAAGACACCTGGCACATCGGTCACGGGGCGTTACATGCGTCACCTTATTATTGGGCCAGGCCCATGTAATTTCAAAATACTTAGTATAGGCTGTTTGTAGAGTCCGTATGTGCGGGGAAACAAGAGTTAGGGACCCCTCCTCCAAGGGCCACAAAATTCCCCCCTCTTCCTCCATATATACAGCCCTTAGGGCGTCATTTAGACTTTGGGTTTTGTTTAGATTAAAGTTCACCATAGCTGCAACTTCACGTACTTTGTTTGTGTTCAATGACAAGACAAAGGCATCACAGAACCCCACCTTGATCAATAAAGCTTTCCTCTTATATTCGCAGTATCCAGATTGCAATCTTAGTTTCTTACTTGTTCTTCGATTGCCTGCAGGAAGCAGACCTTCGTGGTCAGGTTGATCATGCTCCGGCGTGGTCAATAACCTCTCGGAGTTGGTTTAGTGATTGATAAGACGCGATGTCTTTGCACGTTCGTAGTCGGATTGGTCGACTTCCTCCAAAACGATAGCCACCATCTCATCGAAACACTGGACACCTTTGCCTCTATCAAGCGGTATCAGATTTCCAGGTTGCTCGGTGAGATTTTACAGTTTTTTGTAGTTTAGATCGAGTCTGTTCTTCATACCTACAGTCCATGAAAAATCCAAAAAATAGGGTTAGTTCATCATATTTGAACCAGTCTGAGCCTTTGCGTAGTCTTTTCAGTATTTTGCTTTGTTGAATTTGCGGTTGCATTGTCATGTCTAGTTGCTGGTCTTAGCGTCTAGTCCCTTAGAGTTTCGAGTTCTCTTCACAGGTTGTCATGCCGCCGCCGCACCATGGTCATCATCATTACCATATATCACCACCGCATCATCATCATCATCGCTGATGCCGTATACCACCACCGCACGAACTTCATCACCATTGCCATATACCACCACCACATATTCACCGCCAATCCAAGTCCATATACGCCACCACCTATCCACCGCCATCACGCCAATCCGAGTCTACCTGCAACATATATCTGTCACCAGTCCGAGTTCCACCAGATTCATCTCCGCCACCAGTCCGAGTTCCACTAGATTCATCTCCGCTACCAGTCCGAGTCCAGTATTTTGTTACTCTGTTTTGGATTTCCAGATCACCCCATACTCCGAGTCGTGATAGAGTAGGACTCCGGAACTTCCGTGATACCCGTAGTACAAAAATAGTTCCAGTTTAAAAAAAACTAAGTCCGAAAAATTCTTGCTAGGCAGTTTTTAGACCATTTGTAGACTTTTTCAAAATAAAATTGTTGTGGAGCAAAAAAATAAAAAAAAACAAGAGAAAAAAGTGCAATAAAAGGTGAAAAAAAGGAAAAAATTCAGAGCGTGCTCCTCCCTTGTTTACATGCAGCGTCGTGATTTTGTTAGTGTTCTAGGCTCGCGTCTCTAGCACGGTCTAGCCTAGGACCAGCACAGTACCGTCGTTAACCGTTTATTCAACTTTGCATCTCTAAATTGATTATTGCTAACCCTTTTTGCTACCATCTTATAAGCCTTCCCAGCTCCACATACATCTACGTCGTACGTTTGACTCTCCCTGGGAATCACTCTATCCAAGCTTTGAGAGTTTTGACTACAACGGTTGCTGATCACCACCTGTTGCTTGGTAAGAACTGGTAAGAATTTGAGATTCGCTTGACGGATTTGTGACTGTCCACCACACCACCACCACTTCCTAGTAGTCTGTAGGACCATATTTTTGGGTGTTTCAATTATTGCTAACCTTGGCAGGATCACAAGCTGATGAGACCGACTGGGAGAAGATGATGAACAAAGAGTTACATGATAAGTTTCAGCAAATGATGTGTGGACAAGTAGAAGATGTGCTAAACAGATTTGAAGAGGCCATGGAGAAGATAGATGGCAGTGAGAAGACGTTCGAAACGAAGCTCGATAACAGGTTTAATGAATTGCTAGCGCGTCTTCCACCACCATCGCACCTCTACAACAACAACAATGTCGCCTTCCAAATCAAGTGGGATGAGCACTGCGTGTTCCCATTGACCCTGGGAAAAATTCTGGTGCCGTTGTTGATGCTTCTGTAGCTCCTGCTGGTACTATAGAGGTGGAGGACCATTAGGAGGATGAGGTTGATCAAAATCAGAACTACGTGCAACCACTAGCACCACCACACCAGGTCATCATCAGGTATATCATCGCAACGGTAGGGCTACACCACCACCTAAGGTACAAGACCATGACCTTTTTCCTAAACTGAATTGAATATTCCACCATTTGAGGGTAGATATGTTCCCGATATATATCTTACTTGGGAGTTAGAAACTGAACAACGTTTTACATGTTTACAATACCCTGAGGAGAGACGTGTTCCTGCTGCTGTTTGTGCTTTCACTAGTTTTGCATGTGTTGGTTGGTCTAAACATTGTAGATTATATCCTATTCCAACTACTTAGGCTACTTTGAAAACTGCTATGCGTACTCATTTGGTTCCGTCCAGAAGACCTGAGAGTGTGTTATATCGACTAGAGGGGGGGGGTGAATAGGCGATTTTTATGAAAGTCTTCAAAACGTGGAAGTTATGAAGACAAACGATAGAAATAAACCTATTACCATGCAGCGGAAGGTAGACTACACTAGGCAAGCCATAGTCAAGTGTTCAATGAAGTGAAAGCACAATGACATAATAGCAGCAATGTAGTAAGGATCAGGTAGGAAGATATTATGAAGCCATACAGAGCATGCAGTCACTCAGTGAAGACAAAAGATAGTGCAAACATACAATGACTTCACAAGGAGCAACAGTAAGTAAAGGGAAGGGAAGATGAAACCAGTGACTCATTGAAGACAATGATTTGTTGGACCAGTTCCAGTTGCTGTGACAACTGTACGTCTGGTTGGGGTGGCTAGGTATTTAAACCTTAGGACACACAGTCCCGGACACCCATTCCTGAACACGCAGCTCAGGACACCCAGTCCCTTGAGCTAAGGTCACACAGACCTCGCCCAATCACTCTGGTAAGTCTTCAAGGTAGACTCCCAAACCTTCACAGGCTTCGTTCACCGGCAATCCACAATGTCTCTTGGATGCTCAGAACGCGACGCCAAACCGGCTGGAGGATGCACAGTCCTCAAGTGTAATAAGTCTTCAGATCACACAGACAAGAAGACTTAAGTGATGCCCAATTCTCTCTAGCTCTGGGTGGTTAGGGCTTTATCCTCGCAAGGAATTCTCTCTCAAAGGCTTCGAGGTGGGTTGCTCTCAAACGACAAAAGCCATACTCTCAATCTGAGCAGCCAACCGTTTATGGTTGTGGGGGGTGGGCTATTTATAGCCACTTGGCAACCCGACCTGATTTGTCCGAAATGACCCTGGGTCACTAAGGAACTGACACGTGTTCCAACGGTCAGATTTCAAACTCACACGGCAACTTTACTTGGGCTACAAGCAAAGCTAACTTGTCCAACTCTGGACAAGATTCGCTCTCATAGTCTTCACTCGAAGACATAGGTTTTTGGTTAGGCATCACTTCAGTCAGTCTGACTGGTTCTCTTGGACCCCACTTAACAGTACGGTGGTTCCTATGACTCAACACAAAAGAAAAAGAACTACGAAAGATCTAAGTCTTCGAGCTCCACAGGCTTCATGTGGTGTCTTCTCTTGTCATAGTCTTCAATGTGAATATCTTCATATACCACCTTTGACTTCAATATCTTCATACATTTTTAGGGGTCATCTCTGGTAGGAAAACCGAATCAATGAGGGACTTCTACCTGTGTTATCCTGCAATTCTCACAAACACATTAGTCCCTCAACTAGGTTTGTCGTCAATACTCCAAAACCAACTAGGGGTGGCACTAGATGCACTTACAATCTCCCCCTTTTTGGTGATTGATGACAAACTAGTTGAAGTTTTCAACGGGGAATATAATCTGTTAAATTGTAAAGGATAAGGAATTGTCTTCATATGTTGCAAGGGCTCCCCCTGAAGATGTGCATATAGGTAATTTGCTTTTGGAATGCAAATGCACATGGCAGGTTGTACTTGTGGAGATCCACTTCAACTTATGATGACAATCCACTATGCATGTGAAAGTATATCAAGATAATGACATGCATAATGGAAAATGGACGTCTGCAGAATGATCTAAGTGCGGAATTTATCATCGCACATGCGGAATTTATCGTCGCAAAACAAAGTGGCAGATAAGTAGCAGACGACCATTGAGTTTAAGTGTTACAACTCAAAGAACCAAATGTAGCAAAACGAGAGTTGTAAGCACGAAGCAAAATATAAAGCACCCGCCCATATGGACCCGCTTGAAGACTATCAACCTCATATGCTTCTCCCCCTTTTGTCAGTAAGGACCAAAAAGGTTTGAAGACATAGAGCATCTACTCGTTCCCATGCGGAGTAGGTGAAGTAGCAGGGTCGTTGGTGGTGTTTGGCGGTGCTGAAGAGCTTGGAGCAGAGTTGACGCGTGCTGAAGGAGGTGGTGGTGAAGTAGCATCATCTTCATCCTCGATAACTCTGGCAGTCACTGTTGCAGCAGATGAAGAGAACTCAGAGTCTTCAAGGGGTGGAGTTCCTAGCAGCACATCTCTTCGAGGAGGTGTGGAGTCAAACTTGAATCGCTCAGTGAAGCCATCCTCTTGGAGATCATCTTCAGAACACATCATCGTTAGCCCTTTCCATGTACCGCGACAGGTTTCATGGGCAACGAAAGCATTCTTGGTGGCAAGATTGCGAATGCGATTAACTTCCACCAAGAGGCTTTTCATCTGACGCTTCAGCCAGTCATGATGCCTATCCTGTTTCTGATGAAGAGCCACAAGAAGCTCTCGGTCGTTGAGAACACGAGTGCGCTTCTTGGGTCTTGGAGCAGCTGTACTATCAGTGGCTTCAGTAGACGCAGGGTGTGGTGCACGTGTAGTGCCAGCCAAAGGATACACCCGAGTGACTGCTTCAACTCCTTCAATGTTCTGTGAGAAACTCTGATGCTCTGCATTCTGAAGACTTAGAGGTTCCTTGGCAGGCTCAGGATAGATGGCTTCAGTAGAGATATCCACATCAGGCAAAGAATCCTATGATTGCGAGCAGATGGCTGATATGAGATATCGGAGTGAAGTTTAATTAGCCGCATTACCCATGGGGCGTAGAACTTCAAGCCAAACAGATCAGAGCCCAATGCATCAAGTTGGCGGATGAATAAGTCCTGTGCATTGAAGCATTTTCCATGAAGAATATAGAAGACCAAAGTCTTCATTGCACCCTCAAGCTTGGCATTTGGAGAGTGCCCTTTGATGGGCCAGAGAGTTCTCCTGATGATGTGATAGATGGTTCATGGCAGATACTCAAGGTCTTCAACGAAGAACTCTGTTGGATAAGCAGCATCTTGGGGCAATGGCTTCATCATGCTGAGCATCTGACTCATATCAGGTTCCGGCCTCTTAAAGATGCTCTCAATAGCTTCACTATGCAGCTGACAGCCATGCTCGTAGAGATCGCCAGGAGTGGGCAAACCAGTGAGCTCAATGATGTCAAATGCATTGGCTTCGTGATGAACATTTCCGGTCATCCACTCCAGGACCCAAGTCTTTGGATCTCTGTTGTACCCGCGGATGTGAGGTGTGGCATAGAATTGGAGCAGCAGCTCTTCATTCCAATGCTCTTGGTCAGTAACGAACGGCAGCAGTCCAACTTCCTTGAAGCAATCCAAAGCTTCTTCCAGACAGGGTAGACCAGCTATGGCTTCAATGTCAAGGCGCTTGTGTGGGAAGATGCGACCTTGGTTGTAAAGAATGCATGAGTAATAGCTTCGCTGAGGATAGCTCCAGAACCGATCAGATGATATCCTTTCCCTTGAGTAAGGGTTCCTGGAGCTATCGAAGAATGTGTTGTCTGCCCTGAAGCCATTGATATTGAAGGAGCCAGGTGCTGATGTAGGACCTAGGAACCTTGGCAGTCTTGGGATTGGCTTATGTACCTGAGGCCTGTGCTCAACATGATAGTCGAACTGGGGACCGGCAGCAGACTCAGGAACAGAAGTGACGGGATCAGTGGCTTCGCTGTCTTCTTCTTCCGTTGGGGAGGGCTCCACATTAGCTTCATTAGTGGTTGTGGCAGCCGCAAGATTTTCATCCTCCACTTGACGAGCTGGAGGGTCGGTCACAGGCACGTTCTCCTTGAGAACTGCTTCTTGTTGGGACAGGGGAGTGGGAACTTGTGGGACTTCTTCCGCGGCTGATGCAGCCGGATTGTCTTCAGCAGAGACTTGAGGCCTTGGACCTTTGCAAAGCCTGCGCAACACGGGCGGCACATGTGGAGTTGGAGTGGGCTGGGCCTTAAAGTCTTCTTCCTCTTGTGGGCGATCCGCCCATGAAGCATCCTGTGCAATTGGCGTCAGTGGACGACCAATTGGCGTCAGTGGCGTCAGTGGACGATCAAGGGCTCTGTGGGAGCAGCCCGATCTTTCTTGGTCTTCCTCTTCTTCTTGGAGGGGGCAGTTGGAGAGGCTTCAGAATGTTTCCTCTTCCTAGCTTCAGCCTCAGCAGTCCTTGTCTTCTTGAGCTCTGAAGCTGTTGACCGGCCTTTTGGCTTCGAGCCAGTCATTTTAGTTGGGAAGACAATAGGAACTGCTTCCTGCCTTGGTGCGTCAGGTTCAGCCGTAGCAGCCTTCTTCTTCTTCTTTGCGGCCATCCTGGGGTCGATGCCAGGACGCCCAAGGGCCTTGCGCTTATGATGGTCACATCAAAGAGAGGCAGATCATTGAAGATTTCTTCTTCTTCTTTGCTCTTGATGAGTTGCTCAAGAGCGTCATCTGCTAGACCTTCATCACTTGACAGATCAATGTTGTCATTGCGCAGAATGGCAGCAGCAGTTAGCTCTTGTCCGGTGTGAGGCAGAGGCTGTTGGAAATATGCCCTAGAGGCAATAATAAATTGATTATTATTATATTTCCTTGTTCATGATAATCGTTTATTATCCATGCTATAATTGTATTGATAGGAAACTCAGATACATGTGTGGATACATAGACAACACCATGTCCCTAGTAAGCCTCTAGTTGACTAGCTCGTTGATCAATAGATGGTTACGGTTTCCTAACCATGGACATTGGATGTCGTTGATAACGGGATCACATCATTAGGAGAATGATGTGATGGACAAGACCCAATCCTAAGCATAGCACTAGATCGTGTAGTTCATATGCTATAGCTTTTCTAATGTCAAGTATCATTTCCTTAGACCATGAGATTGTGCAACTCCCGGATACCGTAGGAATGCTTTGGGTGTATCAAACGTCACAACGTAACTGGGTGGCTATAAAGGTGCATTACAGGTATCTCTGAAAGTGTCTGTTGGGTTGGCACGAATCGAGACTGGGATTTGTCACTCCGTATAAGCGGAGAGGTATCTCTGGGCCCACTCGGTAGGACATCATCATATGCGCAATGTGACCAAGGAGTTGATCACGGGATGATGTGTTACGGAACGAGTAAAGAGACTTACCGGTAACGAGATTGAACTAGGTATTGGACACCGACGATCGAATCTCGGGCAAGTAACATACCGATAGACAAAGGGAATTGTATACGGGATTGATTAAGTCCTTGACATCGTGGTTCATCCGATGAGAACATCGTGGAACATGTGGGAGCCATCATGGGTATCCAGATCCCGCTGTTGGTTATTGATCAGAGAACGTCTCGGTCATGTCTGCATGTCTCCCGAACCCGTAGGGTCTACACACTTAAGGTTCGGTGACGCTAGGGTTGTAGAGATATTAGTATGCGGTAACCCGAATGTTGTTCGGAGTCCCGGATGAGATCCCGGACGTCACGAGGAGTTCCGAAATGGTCCGGAGGTAAAGAATTATATATAGGAAGTGCTGTTTCGGCCATCGGGACAAGTTTCGGGGTTATCGGTATTGTACCGGGACCACCGGAAGGGTCCCGGGGGTCCACCGGGTGGGGCCACCTGCCCCGGGGGGCCACATGGGCTGTAGGGGGTGTGCCTTGGCCTATATGGGCCAAGGGCACCAGCCCCAAGAGGCCCATGCGCCAAGAGATGGGAAAAAGGGGAGAGTCCTAAAAGGGGAAGGCACCTCCGGGGTGCCTTGGGGAGGATGGACTCCTCCCCACCCTTGGCCGCACCCTTCCTTGGAGGAAGGGGCAAGGGCTGCGCCTCCCCCTCTCCCTTGGCCCTATATATAGTGGGGAAAAGGAGGAGCAAACATACCTGAGCCCTGGCGCCTCCCTCTCCCTCCCGTGACACATCTACCTCCTCCCGCAGCGCTTAGCGAAGCCCTGTTGGAATCCCGCTACTTCCACCACGCCGTCGTGCTGCTGGATCTCCATCAACCTCTCCCTCCTCCTTGATGGATCAAGGCATGGGAGACATCTCCGCTCCGTACGTGTGTTGAACGCGGAGGTGCCGTCCGTTCGGCACTTGATCATCGGTGATTTGAATCACGACGAGTACGACTCCATCAACCCCGTTCACTTGAACGCTTCCGCTCAGCGATCTACAAGGGTATGTAGATGCACTCTCCTTCCCCTCGTTGCTGGTTTCTCCATAGATAGATCTTGGTGATACGTAGGAAAATTTTGAATTTATGCTACGTTCCCCAACAGTGGCATCATGAGCTAGGTCTATTGCGTAGATTCTATGCACGAGTAGAACACAAAGTAGTTGTGGGCGTTGATTTTGTTCAATATGCTTGCCGTTACTAGTCTTATCTTGATTCGGCGGTATTGTGGGATGAAGCGGCCCGGACCAACCTTACACGTACTCTTACGTGAGACCGGTTCCACCGACAAACATGCACTAGATGCATGAGGTGGCTAGCGGGTGTCTGTCTCTCCTACTTTAGTCGGATCGGATTCGATGAAAAGGGTCCTTATGAAGGGTAAATAGCAATTGGCATATCACGTTGTGGTTTTGCGTAGGTAAGAAACGTTCTTGCTAGAAACCCATAGCAGCCACGTAAAACATGCAAACAACAATTAGAGGACGTCTAACTTGTTTTTGCAGGGTATGCTATGTGATGTGATATGGCCAAAAGGATGTGATGAATGATATATGTAATGTATGAGATTGATCATGTTCTTGTAATAGATGATCATGGAGCCCCAAGATGGAGATCAAAGGAGCTACATGATATTGGCCATATCATGTCACTATTTGATTGCATATGATGTTTATCATGTTATGCATCTTATTTGCTTAGAACGACGGTAGTAAATAAGATGATCCCTCATTATAATTTCAAGAAAGTGTTCCCCCTAACTGTGCACCGTTGCTACAGTTCGTCGTTTCGAAGCACCACGTGATGATCGGGTGTGATAGATCCTTACGTTCACATACAACGGGTGTAAGACAGATTTACACACGCAATACACTTAGGTTGACTTGACGAGCCTAGCATGTGCATAGACATGGCCTCGGAACACAGAAGACCGAAAGGTCGAGCATGAGTCATATAGAAGATACGATCAACATGAAGATGTTCACCGACGTTGACTAGTCCGTCTCACGTGATGATCGGACACGGCCTAGTTCACTCGGATCATGTAATCACTTAGATGACTAGAGGGATGTCTATCTAAGTGGGAGTTCACAAGATGAACTTAATTATTCTGAACATAGTCAAAAGGATTTTGCAAATTATGTCGTAGCTCACGCTATAGTTCTACTGTTTAGATATGTTCCTAGAGAAAAAAATTAGTTGAAAGTTGATAGTAGCAATTATGCGGACTAGGTCTGTAAACTGAGGATTGTCCTCATTGCTTCAAAGAAGGCTTATGTCCTTAATGCACCGCTCAGTGTGCTGAACCTCGAACGTTGTCTGTGGATGTTGCGAACATCTGACATACACGTTTTGATAACTATGTGATAGTTCAGTTAAATGGTTTAGAATTGAGGCACCAAAGATGTTTTGAAACGTCACGAAACATATGAGATGTTTTGAGGGCTGAAATTGGAATTTCAGGCTCGTGCCCATGTCAAGAGGTATAAGACCTCCGACGGTTCTTCTAGCCTACATACTAAGGGAGAAAAGCTCAATTGTTGAGCTTGTGCTCAGATTGTCTGAGTACAACAATCATTTGAATCAAGTGGGAGTTGATCTTCCAGATAAGATAGTGATGTTTCTCCGAAATCATTACCACCAAGCTGCTAGAGCTTCGTGATGAACTATAATGTATCAGGGACATATATGATGATCCTTGAGATATTCGCGATGTTTGACACCGCGAAAGTAGAAATCAAGAAGGAGCATCAATTGTTGATGGTTAGTGAAACCACTAGTTTCAAGAAGGGCAAGGGCAAGAAGGGATACTTCATGACACGGCAATTCAGCTGCTGCTCTAGTGAAGAAACCCAAGGTTGAACCCAAACCCGAGACTAAGTGCTTCTGTAATAAGGGGAACAACCACTGGAGCAGAATTACCCTAGATACTTGGTAGATTAGAAGGCTGGCAAGGTCGATAGAAGTATATTGGATATACATTGTGTTGATGTGTACTTTACTAGTACTCCTAGTAGCACCAGGGTATTAGATACCGGTTCGGTTGCTAAGTGTTAGTAACTCGAAATAAAAGCTACGGAATAAACGGAGACTAGCTAAAGGTGAGCTGATGATATGTGTTGGAAGTGTTCTCAATGTTGATATGATCAAGCATCGCACGCTCCCTCTACCATCGAGATCGGTGTTTGCGTTGAGCATAGACATGATTGGATTATGTCTATCGCAATACGGTTATTCATTTAAGGAGAATAATGGTTACTCTGTTTATTTGAATAATACCTTCAATGGTCTTACACCTGAAATGAATGGTTTATTGAATCTCGATCATAGTGATACACATATTCATGCCAAAAGATAGTAATGATAGTACCATCTACTTGTGGCACTGCCACGTAAGTCATATCGGTATAAAACGCATGAAGAAATTCCATGTTGATGGATCTTTGGACTCACTCATTTTTGAAAAGTTTGAGACATGCAAACCATGTCTATTGATGTGTATGCATGAAGAAACTCCATGCAAATGGACCGTTTGGACTCACTTGATTTTGAATCACTTGAGGCATGCAAATCATACCACATGGGCGAGATGACTGAAAGCCTCGGTTTCAGTAAAATGAAACTAGAAAGCAAATTGTTGGAAGTAATACATTTTGATGTGTGCAGTCCAATGAGTGCTGAGGCATGTAGTGGATATCGTTATGTTCTTACTTCACAGATGATTTGAGTAGATGTAGAGTATATTTACTTGATGAATCACGAGCCTGAATTATTGAAAGGTTCAGGTAATTTCAGGGTGAAGTTGAAAGATCGTCGTGACAAGAGGATAAAAAATCTATGATATGATCATAGAGATGAATATCTGAATTGCGAGTTTGGCACAGAATTAAGACATTGTGGAAATTGTTTCACAACTGATACAGCCTGGAACACCATAGTGTGATGGTGTGTCCGAACATCATAACTGCACCCTATTGGATATGATGCATACCATGATGTCTCTTATCAAATTACCACAATAGTTTATGGGTTAGGCATTAGAGACAACCACATTCACTTTAGAAGGGGCACCACGTAATTCTGATGATATGACACCGTATGAACTATGGTTTAGAGAAACCTAAGCTGTCATTTCTTAAAAGTTTGGGACTGCGACGCTTATGTGAAAAAGTTTCAGGCTGATAAGCTCGAACCTAAAGCGGATAAATGCATCTTCATAGGACACCCGAAACAGTTGGGTATACCTCCTGTCTCAGATTCGAAAGCAATAAGGGATTGTTTCTAGAATCAGGTCCTTTCTCGAGGAAAACTTTCTCTCGAAAGAATTGAGTGGGAGGATGGTGGAGACTTGATGAGGTTATTGAACCGTCTCTTCAACTAGTGTGTGGCAGGGCACAGGGAGTTGTTCCGGTGGCACCTACACCAATTGAAGTGGAAGCTTATGATAGTGATCATAAAACTTCAGATCAAGTCACTCCCAAACCTCGTGGGATGACAAGGATGCGTACTACTTCAGAGTGGTACGTAATCCTGTCTTGGAAGTCATGTTGCTAGACAACAATGAACCTACGAGCTATGGAGAAGCGATAGTGGGCCCGGATTCCGATAAATGGCTCGAGGCCATAAAATCCGAGAGAGGATCCATGTATGAAAACAAAGTGTAGACTTTGGCAGAACAGCTCGATGGTCGTAAGGCTGTTGAGTGCAGATGGATTTTAAAAGGAAGACGGACAATGATGGTAAATGTCACCATTAAGAAAGCTCGACTTGTTGTTAAGAAGTTTTCCGACAAGTTCAAGGAGTTGACTACGATGAGACTTTCTCACTCATAGCGATGCTAAGAGTCTGTTGGAATTATATTAGCGATTACTGCGTTATTTATGAAATCTTGCAGATAGGATGTCAAAACATTGTTTCCTCGACGATTTTCTTGAGGAAAGGTTGTATGTGATACAACCGGAAGGTTTTGTCAATCCTGAAAGATGCTAATAAGTATGCAAAGCTGCAGCAATCCTTCTAAGGACTGGAGTAAGCATCTCGGAGTTGGAATGTATGCTTTGATGAGATGATCAAAGATTTTGGTGTATACAAAGTTTATGAGAAACTTGTATTTCCAAAGAAGTGAGTGGGAGCACTATAGAATTTCTGATGAGTATATGTTTTAACATATTGTTGATCAGAAATGACGTAGAATTTCTGGAAAGCATATAGGGTTATTTGGAAAGTGTTTTTCAATGGAAAGCCTGGATTAAGCTACTTGAGCATTGAGCATCAAGATCTATAAGGATAGATCAAAACGCTTAATAGTACTTTCAAATGAGCACATGCCTTGACGTGATCTTGAAGGTGTTCAAGATGGATCAGTCAAAGAAGGAGTTCTTGCCTGAGTTGTAAGGTATGAAGTTAAGACTTAAAGCTCGACCGCGGCAGAATAGAGAGAAAAGACGAAGGTCATCCCCTATGCTTAAGACGTAGGCTCTACAGTATGCTATGCTGTGTACCGCACCTGAAGTGTGCCTTGCCATGAGTCAGTCAAGGGGTACAAGAGTGATCCATGAATGGATCACAGGACAGCGGTCAAAGTTATCCTTAGTAACTGGTGGACTAAGGAAGTTTCTCGGTTATGGAGGTGGTAAGAAGAGTTCGTCGTAAAGGGTTACGTCGATGCAAGCTTAACACCTATCCGGATAGCTCTGAGTAGAGATACCGGATGCATATAATGGAGCAACAATTTAGAATAGCTCCAAGTAGAATAGTTATTTGGAGTAGCTCCAAATAGAGCATGGTAGCTACATCTAGGAGATGACATAGAGATTTGTAAAGCACACACGGATCTGAAAGGTTCGGACCCGTTGACTAAAACCTCTCTCACAAGCAACATGATCAAACCTAAAACTCATTGAGTGTTAATCACATAGTGATGTGAACTAGACTACTGACTCTAGTAAACTCTTGGGTGGTTGTCACATGGCGATGTGACCTGTGAGTGTTAATCACATGGCGATGTGAACTAGATTATTGACTCTAGTGCAAGTGGGAGACTGTTGGAAATATGCCCTAGAGGCAATAATAAATTGATTATTATTATATTTCCTTGTTCATGATAATCGTTTACTATCCATGCTATAATTGTATTGATAGGAAACTCAGATACATGTGTGGATACATAGACAACACCATGTCCCTAGTAAGCCTCTAGTTGACTAGCTCGTTGATCAATAGATGGTTACGGTTTCCTAACCATGGACATTGGATGTCGTTGATAACGGGATCACATCATTAGGAGAATGATGTGATGGACAAGACCCAATCCTAAGCATAGCACTAGATCGTGTAGTTCATATGCTATAGCTTTTCTAATGTCAAGTATCATTTCCTTAGACCATGAGATTGTGCAACTCCCGGATACCGTAGGAATGCTTTGGGTGTATCAAACGTCACAACGTAACTGGGTGGCTATAAAGGTGCATTACAGGTATCTCTGAAAGTGTCTGTTGGGTTGGCACGAATCGAGACTGGGATTTGTCACTCCGTATAAGCGGAGAGGTATCTCTGGGCCCACTCGGTAGGACATCATCATATGCGCAATGTGACCAAGGAGTTGATCACGGGATGATGTGTTACGGAACGAGTAAAGAGACTTACCGGTAACGAGATTGAACTAGGTATTGGACACCGACGATCGAATCTCGGGCAAGTAACATACCGATAGACAAAGGGAATTGTATACGGGATTGATTAAGTCCTTGACATCGTGGTTCATCCGATGAGAACATCGTGGAACATGTGGGAGCCATCATGGGTATCCAGATCCCGCTGTTGGTTATTGACCGGAGAACGTCTCGGTCATGTCTGCATGTCTCCCGAACCCGTAGGGTCTACACACTTAAGGTTCGGTGATGCTAGGGTTGTAGAGATATTAGTATGCGGTAACCCGAATGTTGTTCGGAGTCCCGGATGAGATCCCGGACGTCACGAGGAGTTCCGGAATGGTCCGGAGGTAAAGAATTATATATAGGAAGTGTTGTTTCGGCCATCGGGACAAGTTTCGGGGTTATCAGTATTGTACCGGGACCACTGGAAGGGTCCCGGGGGTCCACCGGGTGGGGCCACCTGCCCCGGGGGGCCACATGGGCTGTAGGGGGTGTGCCTTGGCCTATATGGGCCAAGGGCACCAGCCCCAAGAGGCCCATGCGCCAAGAGATGGGAAAAAGGGGAGAGTCCTAAAAGGGGAAGGCACCTCCGGGGTGCCTTGGGGAGGATGGACTCCTCCCCACCCTTGGCCGCACCCTTCCTTGGAGGAAGGGGCAAGGGCTGCGCCTCCCCCTCTCCCTTGGCCCTATATATAGTGGGGAAAAGGAGGAGCAAACATACCTGAGCCCTGGTGCCTCCCTCTCCCTCCCGTGACACATCTACCTCCTCCCGCAGCGCTTAGCGAAGCCCTGTTGGAATCCTGCTACTTCCACCACGCCGTCGTGCTGCTGGATCTCCATCAACCTCTCCCTCCTCCTTGCTGGATCAAGGCATGGGAGACGTCTCCGCTCCATACGTGTGTTGAACGTGGAGGTGCCGTCCGTTCGGCACTTGATCATCGGTGATTTGAATCACGACGAGTACGACTCCATCAACCCCGTTCACTTGAACGCTTCCGCTTAGCGATCTACAAGGGTATGTAGATGCACTCTCCTTCCCCTCGTTGCTGGTTTCTCCATAGATAGATCCTGGTGATACGTAGGAAAATTTTGAATTTATGCTACGTTCCCCAACAGAGGCATCTTGACTTTCTGGGGCTTGGAGCTGCGAGATAAGTCTTCGGACTGCACACTGTCTTCAGGAGGTGCAGTTGCCAGTGGCTTCGCCCTTGAGATTTTTGGTGAGGGGGCAGGCTTTGAAGCTTTAGGCTTCTTCATCTTCTTTGTCTTCGGCGCTGCAGGAGCTTCTTCTGATTCAGCGTCAGCTGCAGGCTCATTCACTGTAGTCCCTCCTAAGATGCGGGTGATGAGGCCTTCAAGGTTGTAGAAAGGACCGATGACATTGGGTTCTGCATCTCGTGTGCCATCTGCCCTTGGTGCTGAGGGACCAGGGTTGAAGTCTAACCCCAAAGTCTTCTTGTTCTGCTTCGCTGAGTTTTGGGCAAACTGGAAGTTGCGCTTGAACAGATTGTCGTCACGACACCATAGTAGTGACGATGGGTGTGCATCAGCTGGCTGTGGCCCACGGACCATGCAGGTATAGAAGCCTTGAGCAATGGCTTCATCTCTGGACCTGGGTAGAAGATTCTTGTATTGTATGTCTCCCCACGGTCTCTTGATGGCATTTTTCTTAGCATACTCTTGGGTTACAAATCGGTATTTGAACCATTGTTCTGCCCAATATCTTCGAATCCATTGGATTCGGGTCTTGCACTGATTGTAATCCTCTTCAGGATCTGTCTTGTACAGTTCTGAGAGTTCATCTGGCAGATCTCTGGATGTTTCTCCACGACGCTTTCTGCCACCCTTCCTTGCTTCTTTCTCTGAAGCCATAAACTTTAACTTGAAAGGCTTCAACACATTCAAAGGGTTCAAAGGTTTTCGCTTGCTGGACCAATAGGAACTGGCTTCGGGAGAATTAATGTGATGCTGTAAGAATTCTGCAAATGAATGCAGACTATGAGAACCAAAGGATTCTCCCACGGACATGTACCTATGACAGCATTAAGGTGCGAGGGAAGGGGAAGAGGTCATATGCATTCTCAGAAGATTTTGAAGATAAATCAGTTTAGAAGACATTGACCTCATTTTGTGAAGACATTCACTCATAGATGAGGAGTTGGTTCCAGATTTGTACAAATCCACAGATCAGTACAAGTGAGGAATCTAACTACTTTGTGAAGCATAAGTGAATATACTAGGCATGTTATGAGATGCAGTATGAGAGAGATCTAACTTGTGTTAATAGAAACTGCTTGTGGTAGAAAGTGACAAATCCATAGGATCAACGGTGCTGTAAAAAGGAAGTTTTATTTACCACACTAAGAACTGCTAGACGAAGTGGAAGATGAGGCCGAGCAGTTCGATCTTCTGTGCCCTAACTTGGTGACGGAGGACACCTACGGCGACGGCGGAGAGCACGATGTCCGCGGTCGGCATGAAGACAGCGTCGGAGAGGTTGCAGCAGCGAAGCGCTTCGTCGCCGGCGTCGTCGAGGGCTAGCAGTGGCGCTAGGGTTCGTGCGAGAGTGGAAGAAGAGATAATGACCGCTGTGAAGTGTGTATTTATAGGTACATGGGCGGCGCTGCGCTATTACACAGTTGCCCCTGGCGATTCGCATCTGAGGAACATGTGGCCATTATGCGGAATTTTGGGGTTTGTTCCACGTCCCACGCACGCCTTGATTGTCGGGTGGTCGTTCCTACTTCATGTGGAGGAATGAGCATTGAAAACGGACTTAATGGTTGTCTCTGTATCTTCTGCTGACAAGGACGCCGAGGAGACATTCGACAGTTTCAATAGAATGCATATGATTTGGAGAGATAGAATTTGAGATAGAAAGCATAGAGAGGTTAGGGTCCGATCACATTCACTTAGTTCAAAAGATTCAACAATGAAGACATAGCTATAAGTGAATGTTGTAGAGGACAGAACACTAATATATATATGTATCTATATAATCAACATAGTGAAGATAATCATGAAGATATGTTGAGATCGAAGCCAAACCAAATGTGAAGACATTGCAAGGTAACGTCATGAGTGAAACACTTCAAAATAGAACATTTGGTGGTGGCGTTACCCACCGTATAGGAAGTATTAGACCCAGACACGGCGCACAATTATCGTGGCGCTCCGAAATCAAATTCCGCGTTAATGTATTCACACTTAGAGTGTAAGTCTTCATTAGTTGAAGATATATGTTACTTCGTGTGTTGCACATCTAAGTCATCAACATGCATAAGTGTTAGGATGTGTGCATGATCACAGGACATTTGAGGATTCCAAGATATTTAGCTCACACCGCAACTTGCAAAACCTTTTCTCATCCAAGGGCTTTGTGAAGATATCTGCCAGTTGCTCTTCAGTGTTGACGTGAATGATATCAATATCTTCCTTCATGACATGATCTCTGAGAAAGTGATGACGAATTTCAATGTGCTTTGTCTTCGAGTGCTGAACTGGGTTATTGGCAATCTTGATGGCGCTTTCATTGTCGCAGTAGAGTGGCACTTGCTTCAGATGAATGCCATAGTCTTTGAGTGTTTGCTTCATCCATAGAAGCTGAGCACAGCAAGATCCAGCAGCAATATATTCAGATTCAGTAGTGGAGAGAGATATACAGTTCTGCTTCTTTGAAGACCAACACACAAGTGATCGTCCCAGAAAGTGACATGTGCCTGATTTAGACTTGCGATCCACCTTGTCACCAGCATAATCAGCATCCGAGAACCCAACCAGATCAAACTCTGAGCCCTTTGGATACCATAATCCTAGAGTTGGGGTGTGATCCAAATATCGAAGAATTCGCTTCACAGCTAAGTGATGCGACTCCTTTGGTGCCGCTTGAAATCGAGCACACATGCAAACACTAAGCATAATATCTGGCCTAGATGCACATAGATAAAGTAAAGAACCAATCATGGAGCGGTATACCTTTTGATCGAACTCTTTACCATTGTCGTCGGGACCCAGATGATGTTTGGCTGGCATTGGTGTTGTGAAGCCTTTGCAGTCTTGCATACCGAACTTCTTCAGGCAATCTTTGAGATACTTCTCTTGAGATATGAAGATGCCGTTGCGTTGTTGTCGTATTTGAAGACCGAGGAAGAACTTCAGCTCTCCCATCATGGACATCTGATATTGCACTTGCATCATATATCCAAACTCTTCACTGTACTTCTGATTGGTGCAGCCGAAGATAATGTCATCCACATATATTTGGCACACAAACAGTTCACCATCATATGTCTTCGTGAAGAGAGTGGGGTCTAGGGAACCAGGTATGAAGCCTTTGCTCTTCAGGAAGTATTTGAGTGTGTCATACCAGGCCCGAGGGGCTTGTTTGAGGCCATACAGTGCCTTGTTGAGCTTGTATACCATGTCAGGATGTTTTGGATCTTCAAAGCCAGGCGGTTGTGCAACATACACTTCTTCTTCAATCTTGCCATTGAGAAAAGCACTCTTCACATCCATTTGATATAAAAGTATGTTGTGATGATTTGCATAGGCCAGCAGTATGCATATGGCTTCAAGTCTAGCCACAGGAGCAAATGTTTCATCGAAGTCAATGCCTTCCACTTGAGTATATCCTTGAGCAACGAGACGAGCTTTGTTTCTGACAACTTGACCATGCTCATCTTGCTTGTTGCGGTATATCCATTTGGTGCCTATTATATTGTGCTTCCGTGGATTAGGACACTTAACTAGTTCCCATACATTATTCAGCTCAAACTGTTGAAGCTCTTCTTGCATAGCTTGAATCCATTCAGGTTCCATGAAGGCTTCTTCAACTTTCTTGGGTTCTGTTATTGAGACGAATGCGAAGTGCCCATAGAAATTTGCTAGCTGAGTTGCCATTGAACGAGTGAGTGGACCGGGTGCATTGATGCTATCAATTATTCTTTCAATCTGCACTTCATTGGCAATGCGAGGATGTACAGGGCGAAGACTTTGCTCTTGCTGATCATTGTCGTTGTTAGAAGGAATGTCTTCAGGCTGAGCATTGTCTTCATGTTGATCAGGTGCTGAGATGATAAGTTCTTCTTCAGGATGAGCTTCGGAAGGTATAATTTCTCCAGTTCCCATTAGCTTGATTGATTCACTAGATGGAACTTCATCTAGCACATTTGGCAGTTGCTCTCTTTGTGAACCATTGGTCTCATCGAACCGCACATCCACTGTTTCAACCACTTTGTAATGAAAGAGATTGAAGACTCTGTAGGAGTGCGAATCCTTTCCATATCCAAGCATAAAACCCTCATGTGCTTTTGGTGCAAACTTTGAGGTGTGATGTGGGTCCTTGATCCAGCACCTTGCGCCAAATACTCTGAAGTAACTGACATTTGGCTTCTTGCCAGTAAGGAGCTCATAGGATGTCTTGTTCAGAAGCTTGTGAAGATAAACACGATTGATTGTATGGCATGCAGTATCAATGGCTTCAGGCCAGAATTTTCTTGGGGTCTTGTATTCATCTAGCATCGTTCTGGCCATCTCAATGAGTGTTCTGTTCTTGTGTTCGACGACGCCATTCTGCTGTGGCGTGTACGGGGCTGAGAATTCATGTGTGATGCCCAAGGTATCAAGATATGTATCAAGGCCAGTGTTCTTGAATTCAGTGCCATTGTCACTTCTGATGTGCTTTATCTTGGCGCCATAATTGTTCATAGCTCGATTGGTGAAGCGTCTGAAGACATCCTGCACTTCAGTCTTGTAAAGGATTATGTGCACCCAAGTGTATCTAGAGTAATCATCAACAATAACGAAGCCATAGAGGCATGCAGTAGTAGTAAGAGTTGAGTAATGAGTGGGACCGAAAAGATCCATGTGAAGCAGTTCGAAGGGTCGAGTAGTGGTCATGATTGTCTTTGAAGGATGTTTGGCCCTCGTCATCTTCCCTGCTTCACAGGCACCACATAAGTGGTCTTTCTTGAACTTGACGCCCTCGATGCCTATGACATGCTTCTTCTTCGCAAGGATGTGGAGGTTCCTCATTCCAGCATGCCCAAGCCTCCGATGCCAGAGCCAGCATTCTGAAGCTTTTGCTAGAAGACATACGGCAAGCTATGGTCCTGCTGAGAAATCTACTACGTACAGATCATCTTTTCGATATCCTTTAAACACTAGAGACTTGTCAGATTCCATTAGTACAAGGCAATGATATTTTCCAAATATTACGATCATGTTCAAATCGCAAAGCATTGAGACAGACATTAAGTTGAAGCCAAGGGATTCAACAAGCATGACTTTATCCATGTGTTGATCCCTTGAGATTGCAACTCTACCTAGACCCAATACCTTACTTTTACCAGTGTCAGCAAATGTGATGTGGCTCTTGTCGGATGGACGTAAGGTTGAGTCCATAAGAAGACTTCTTTTGCCAGTCATGTGATTTGTACACCCACTATCAATAATCCATTCTGAAGACGCTGGTGTTGTACCCTACAGTGCAGTTAGGGGGATAGGCTTCACCAAGAGCATTGTGAAGCAAAAACATTTGACGAACCAATGGGTTATGAAAGCTTAGATCCAGATTAGGACTAATAGGGAGAGTAGCAAGCGATTCAGGAACGAAGTACATAGTAAGACCATTTGGGCATTTGATCTTGCGCCCTACAAGATGTTTAAGGTCCCCAGCAATGGCGTCAGACGATTTTGGTTTTCTGCTGGAGACCTTTCCCTGCAAAAGAGAGTTAAGCTTTCTTAGCCACCCACATCTTCAAGGGTGGCTGAGAAGCAATAAGTCTAAGTGCAGCATCTGAGAATTTTGGCTTTGGAGCCCTAGCAAACAGTCTTGCAGGCGATAGTACTCATAAGAATAAGCAGAATAGTTCTTGGTCTTATGAACATGGCGGTTTGATGAACCGCTCTCATATTCATATGCCTGAGTATGGTTTCCCTACAAAACATTTGCGTTAGTGCGACTCAGGTGAGTCCTCTGTCTATATGAAGCCTTTGGACCATATGAAGCCTTTGGTCTGAGGTTTGTCTTCTTCACGTGAGGTGTCATGATGACATTCACAGGAAGATTCTCCAGACACCTTTTCGGAACCCAGATCTTCTTCATAGGCGGTCCATTCCTGCAGTTAGTACCAATGTACCTGGCAAACACTTCACCATTCTGATTCTTAAACAGTATATAGTTTGCATCAAAGGATTCATCAATGATAATGGGGTTAGCACAGGTGAAGCCAGATAGATTGGATGGGTCTGCTGAAGGTTCCTTTGCAGCAACCCACATGGTTTTGGGGTACTGCTCAGGTTTCCAGTAAGAGCCATCAGCATTCATTTTCCTTACGAACCCAACACCCTCTTTCCTCGGGTTTCGGCTCAGAATCTGCTTTTTGAGGACATCACATAGTGTCTGATGCCCTTTAAGACTTTTGTACATCCCTGTTTCAAGCAATGTCTTCAACCTAGCATTCTCATCAGCAATAGCAGTGGTATCCTCAGCAGAGGGGTTAGTTACCACATCAACAGTTGAAGATATTTTAACAGTAGTAGCAGTAGAACATTCAGCAACAGAAGTAGCATTATCAGGCTCAATGCATTTAAGACATGGTGGTTCAAATCCTTCCTGAGCGGGACTGATCTGTTTGGAGTGAAGTGACTCGTTTTCCTTTTGAAGATCTTCATGAACCTCTCTCAATTTCTCAAGATCTTGCTTCCTTTGAAGATAATCATAGGAAAGCTTTTCATGAGTTGTTGAGAGAGTTTCATGACGACTTTCAAGTTCCTGATACTTAACGTGAAGATTTTTTATGTCTTCAATTAAGGATTCAGATCGAGTCATTTCAGCACCTAACAGATCATCGCTTCTGTCTAACAGTTTTTGAATATGTTCCATAGCTTTCTGCTGTTCAGTTGCAACTTTAGCAAGTGTTTTGTAGCTGGGTTTTGAATCACAATCAGAGTCATCGTCACTAGATGTTTGATAGTGAGTAGTGCGTGTGTTTACCTTGGCACCGCGAACCATGAAGCAATAGGTAGAAGCGGAGTAGTCCTTGTCATTTGCATCGGTGTCGGTGACGAGGTCATTGTCTTCAGTACTGAAGATGGACTTGGTAACGTATGCTGTAGCCAGACTTGCGACGCCTGAATCGGACTCCTCCTCAGACTCCACCTCCGCCTCCTCAGAAGCGGACTCCTCCTCCGAGTCCATTTCCTTGCCAACAAATGCACGTGCCTTGCCAGATGAGCTCTTCTTGTGTGATGAATACTTTGAGGAAGACTTGGACGAAGACTTTGAGTATTTCTTCTTCTTCTTGTCGTCAGAGTCATATTCCTTGCTCTTCTTCTTCTTTTTGTTCTCATTGTCCCACTGTGGACACTCGGAGATGAAGTGGCCAGGTTTCTTGCACTTGTGACATGTTTTCTTCTTGTAGTCGTGAGCAGAAGCTTCATCATTCCTTGAGCCTGATCGGGAAGACTTTCTGCAGCCTTTCTTCTTGGTGAATTTTTGGAACTTCTTCACAAGCATAGCAAGTTCTCTTCCAATGTCTTCAGGATCATCAGAACTGCTGTCAGATTCTTCTTCAGATGAGGAGACAGCTTTTGCCTTCAAGGCACGAGTTCGCCCATAGTTTGGACCGTAGATATCTCTTTTCTCAGAAAGCTGAAACTCATGTGTGCTGAGCCTCTCAAGTATGTTAGATGGATCGAGTGTCTTGAAATCAGGACGTTCTTGAATCATCAGGGCTAGGATGTCAAACGAACTATCAAGTGATCTCAGTAGTGTCTTGACGACTTCATGTTTGGTGATCTCAGTAGCGCCGAGGGCTTGAAGCTCATTTGTGATGTCAGTGAGTCGGTCAAAAGTGTGCTGGACATTCTCATTGTCATTTCGCTTGAAGCAGTTGAAGAGGTTGCGAAGGACACTGATTCTCTGATCTCTCTGGGTTGAGATGCCTTCATTGACCTTGGAGAGCCAGTCCCAGACCAGCTTACATGTCTTCAAAGCACTCACACGGCCATACTGTCCTTTGGTCAGGTGACCACAGATGATATTCTTGGCAGTAGAGTCCAGTTGAACAAATTTCTTGACGTCAGCAGCAGTGACACCTTCTCCAGCCTTGGGAATGCCGTTTTTGACGACATACCATAGGTCGACATCAATGGCTTCAAGATGCATGCGCATCTTATTCTTCCAGTAGGGATATTCAGTTCCATCGAAGGCGGGGCACGCAACGGAGACTTTAATTATCCCTGCAGTCGACATAGCTAAAACTCCAGGTGGTTAAACTGAATCACACAGAACAAGGGAGCACCTTGCTTTGATATCAATTGAAAGTGCGTTATATCGACTAGAGGGGGGTGAATAGGCGATTTTTATGAAAGTCTTCAAAACGTGGAAGTTATGAAGACAAACGATAGAAATAAACCTATTACCATGCAGCGGAAGGTGGACTACACTAGGCAAGCCATAGTCAAGTGTTCAATGAAGTGAAAGCACAATGACTTAATAGCAGCAATGTAGTAAGGATCAGGTAGGAAGATATTATGAAGCCATACAGAGCATGCAGTCACTCAGTGAAGACAAAAGATAGTGCAAACATACAATGACTTCACAAGGAGCAACAGTAAGTAAAGGGAAGGGAAGATGAAACCAGCGACTCGTTGAAGACAATGATTTGTTGGACCAGTTCCAGTTGTTGTGACAACTGTACGTCTGGTTGGGGCGGCTAGGTATTTAAACCTAAGGACACACAGTCCCGGACACCCAGTCCTGAACACGCAGCTCAGGACACCCAGTCCTCACCGTATTCCCCTTGAGCTAAGGTCACACAGACCTCGCCCAATCACTCTGGTAAGTCTTCAAGGTAGACTCCCAAACCTTCACAGGCTTCGTTCACCGGCAATCCACAATGTCTCTTGGATGCTCAGAACACGACACCTAACCGGCTGGAGGATGCACAGTCCTCAAGTGCAATAAGTCTTTAGATCACACAGACAAGAAGACTTAAGTGATGCCCCATTCTCTCTGGCTCTGGGTGGTTAGGGCTTTATCCTCGCAAGGAATTCTCTCTCAAAGGCTTCGAGGTGGGTTGCTCTCAAACGACAAAAGCCGTACTCTCAATCTGAGCAGCCAACCGTTTATGGTTGTGGGGGGTGGGCTATTTATAGCCACTTGGCAACCCGACCTGATTTGTCCGAAATGACCCTGGGTCACTAAGGAACTGACACGTGTTCCAACGGTCAGATTTCAAACTCACACGGCAACTTTACTTGGGCTACAAGCAAAGCTGACTTGTCCAACTCTGGACAAGATTCGCTCTCATAGTCTTCACTCGAAGACATAGGTTTTTGGTTAGGCATCACTTCAGTCAGTCTGACTGGTTCTCTTGGACCCCACTTAACAGTACGGTGGTTCCTATGACTCAACACAAAAGAAAAAAACTACGAAAGATCTAAGTCTTCGAGCTCCATAGGCTTCATGTGGTGTCTTCTCTTGTCATAGTCTTCAATGTGAATATCTTCATATACCACCTTTGACTTCAATGTCTTCATACATTTTTAGGGGTCATCTCTGGTAGGAAAACCGAATCAATGAGGGACTTCTACCTGTGTTATCCTACAATTCTCACAAACACATTAGTCCCTCAACTAGGTTTGTCGTCAATACTCCAAAACCAACTAGGGGTGGCACTAGATGCACTTACAAGACCATCTAAGGGCAGGTTCACCACCTCTCCGTAGACGAAGCGCAAGAGGACCTGGAGGTCGTCAGTGGTATGCTTCATATTAATAGCATACCTGCAATAATTTTATTTGACTCTGGGGCTTCCCACTCTTTTATTTCACGGAGTTTTGTGGCCCAAAACAAGTTTCCTTGCTCGATTTTGGGAAAGAGTATGATGGTACAATCCCCGGGATCCGTGCTCAGAAGCAATCTGGTTTACCGCAATTTAGAGATTGGCATCAACGGGGTCATCTTCCTAGCTTCTTTGATAGTTATTGAGTCTTCCAAGTTGGATATTATTTTGGGAATGAACTGGCTAACCCAGCATCAAGTGTGCATTAACTATGCAACCAAAGAAGTCACCTTGACAAGTCAGGAAGGTCAGATTACAAAATTCTTTGCTCGAAGAAGCATACCCAAGAAAGACATGGTCTTCACCACTGTGGCCGAAGAATTGGAACTAATTCCTGTGGTCAGTGAGTTTTCAGATGTGTTCCCTGAGGAATTACCAGGAATGCCGCCAGACCGAGAGCTTGAGTTTGCAATTGACCTTGTGCCCGGGACCGCACCCTTATACAAGAAGTATTATCAGATGCCTTCTCAGAATTAGTGGAATTAAAGAAACAGCTTGTTGAGATGCTTCAGAAAGGATACATCCATCCAAGCTCTTCACCATGGGGATCACCCGCAATATTCATGGACAAGAAAGACGATAGTCTCCGAATGTGTGTGGATTACCGTCAGCTGAATGATGTCACTATCAAGAACAAATATCCACTAGCAAGGATTGATGATTTGTTTGATCGACTCAGTGGGGCAAAAGTATTCTCCAAGATTGATTTGAGGACCGTATACCACCAGCTCAAAATCAAGAAGGAAGATTCCTAAGACCGCATTCACTACTTGATATGGTCTTCATGAATATACAATCATGTCTTTCGGCCTTACCAATGCCCCTGCCTTCTTCATGCATATGATGAATAAGTTATTCATGGATTTCTTGGATAAGTTTGTGGTGGTCTTCATCGATGACTTCCTCATATACTCAAAAGGTGAAGAATAGCACAAGGGACATCTCAGAGCAGTCTTGCAAAGACTCCCTGACCATCAGCTCTATGTAAAATTCAGCAAATGTGAGTTTTGGCTCAAGCGAGTCGGATTTTGGGGCATGTTCTTTCAGCAGAAGGCGTAGCCGTGGATCCGAGTAAGGTGAAGGACGTGCTTGATTGGACGGCACCCACGACGGTCACTGATATCCGGAGTTTCCTTGGATTAGCCGGATACTACCGCCGCTTCATTGAAGGCTTCTCTAAGATTGCCAAGCCAATGACAGAACTCCTCAAGAAAGATAAGAAATTTGAATGGACCGAGGACTGTGAGAAAAGCTTCAATGAGTTAAAGACCAGACTGACAACAACACCTGTGTTGAACCTTCCAGACATCTACCGCAGCTTTGATGTATACTATGACACATCCAGGAGAGGTATTGGATGTGTACTCATGCAAGATGGCAAGGTTGTAGCCTACGCCTCTCGGCAGCTACGACCCCACGAAGGGAACTATCCTACACATGATTTGGAGTTGGCCACAATTGTGCATGCTTTAAAATTTTGGAGACACTACCTTATTAGCAAAAGATGTCAGATATCTACCGACCACAAGAGTCTCAAGTACATATTCACTCAACCATACTTAAACCTTCGACAGTGAAGATGGCTCGAGTTGGTCAAAGATTATGATCTTGGCATCAATTACCATCCCAGTAAGGTAATGTTGTTGCCGATGCTCTCAGTCGCAAGCCTGCCAGCTTGAATGCCTTAATGGAGTCCTTGCCTCCTGAACTCCAAGAAGAGATCGTGCAGCTTAACCTGGTTATTGTTAATGCGGGCCTTGCCAATATATTGGAAGTTACTCCTACCCTCGAGGATGAGATCCGCATGGACCGGCAAGATGACTCGTCCCTGCAACACCATGTCAAGCGTATGCAAGAAGGCAATACCCAGGATTTCTCTAAGGATAAGCAAGGTACTCTAAGGTTTCAAGGACAGATTTGCGTACCTGAGCAAGCAGACCTAAGAAAGAAGATCTTGGCAGAAGCACATGAACCTTCGTCTCGATTCATCCAGGAGGCACCAAGATGTACGAAGACCTTCGAAAGATATTTTGGTGGGATGGAATAAAGAAAGAAATCGCCTACTTTGTCGCTTGTTGCGATGTATGCAACAAAGTGAAAGCGGAACACAAGAAACCCGCCGGACTTCTTCACTACCCGTTCCACAATGAAAGTGGGACGATGTCTGCATGGATTTCTTCACCGGACTACCAAGAACTCACCGAGGCAATGATGCAGTATGGGTTGTGGTGGACACACTGACAAAGGTAGCTCACTTTATTCCCATCCGAACCACTTACCGAGCCGATCAACTCGCACAGCTATATGTGTCCAGAATCGTTAGTTTACATGGAGTGCCAAGAACTATCACTTCAGACTGAGGTTCTCCCTTTACCTCAGCGTTCTGGTCACGTCCCTATCAAGCTTTGGGGACCGCACTAAAGTACAACACCGCCTATCATCCTCAGACAGATGGGCAGACCGAGCGAGTAAATCAAATACTTGAAGATATGCTCCGAGCATGTGCTCTGGCCCAAGGACCCAAGTGGGAAGATTGTCTGCTGTATGCTGAGTTCTCCTACAACAACAGTTTCTAGACCAGCTTGACGATGTCACCATATGAAGCTTTGTCTGGCCGTAAGTGCCGCACTCCGCTAAACTACTCTCAAACCGGAGATAGCCGCATTTTCAGAACTGACTTAATGATGGAGGCTGAAAAGCAAGTCAAGGAGATCCGAGATAGATTGCAGTTGGCTAAGTCCCGCCAAAAGAGTTACTATGATTCAGACCATCATCAGATCAACTTTGAACCCGGAGAGTATGTGTATGATACGTCTCCAACGTATCTACTTTTCCAAACACTTTTGCCCTTGTTTTGGACTCTAACTTGCATGATTTGAATGGAACTAACCCGGATTGATGCTATTTTCAGCAGAATTACCATGGTGTTATTTATGTGCAGAAACAAACGTTCTCGGAATGACCTGAAACTTCACGGAGCAAATTTTTGGAAAATATAAAAAATACCTGCAAAAGATGAAGGCCAGGGGGCCCACCACCTCTCCACGAGGGTGGAGGGCGCGCCCCCCTACCTCGTGGGCCCCCTGGTGCCTCTCCGACTCCAACTCCAACTCTATATATTGTGTTTCAGGGATAAAAAATCAGAGAGAAGAATTCATCGCATTTTACGATACGGAGCCGCCGCCAAGCCCAAACACCTCTCGGGAGGGCTGATCTGGAGTCCGTTCGAGCCTCCGGAGAGGGGAATCCGTCGCCATCGTCATCATCAACCATCCTCCATCACCAATTTCATGATGCTCACCGCCGTGCGTGAGTAATTCCATCGTAGGCTTGCTGGACGGTGATGGGTTGGATGAGATCTATCATGTAATCAAGTTAGTTTTGTTAGGGTTTGATCCCTAGTATCCACTATGTTCTGAGATTGATGTTGCTATGACTTTGCTATGCTTAATGCTTTTCACTAGGGCTCAAGTGCCATGATTTCATATCTGAACCTATTATGTTTTCATCAATATATGAGTGTTCTTGATCCTACCTTGCAAGTCTACAGTCACCTATTATGTGTTATGATCCGTTAACCCCGAAGTGACAATAATCGGGATACTTATCGGTGATGACCGTAGTTTGAGGAGTTCATGTTTTCACTACGTGTTAATGCTTTGTTCTGGTACTCTATTAAAAGGAGGCCTTAATATCCCTTAGTTTCTGTAAGGACCCCGCTGCCACGGGAGGGTAGGACAAAAGATGTCATGCAAGTTCTTTTCCATAAGCATGTATGACTATATTCGGAATACATGCCTACATTATATCAATGAACTGGAGCTAGTTCTGTGTCACCCTAGGTTATGACTGTTACATGATGAACCGCATCCGGCATAATTCTCTATCACCGATCCATTGCCTACGAGCTTTTCCTATATTGTTCTTCTCTTATTTACTTTCCCGTTGCTATTGCTATCATCACTACAAAATACCAAAAACATTACTTTTACTACCGTTACCTTTTGTTACCGTTACCACTACTATCATATTACTTTGCTACTAAATACTTTGCTGCAGATACTAAGTTTCCAGGTGTGGTTGAATTGACAACTCAGCTGCTAATACTTGAGAGTATTCTTTGGCTCCCCTTGTGTCGAATCAATAAATTTGGGTTGAATACTTTACCCTCGAAAACTGTTGCGATCCCCTATACTTGTGGGTTATCAGTGTACCTACGAATCACCCCCATGAAAGGAGTCAAGAGATTTCAGACCCGAGGAAAACTGGCACCCAGATACATTGGTTTGTTCCCAATTATGTCCAGAGTTGGTACAGTTGCTTATCAGTTGGTGCTGCCACCAGAAGTGCACAATGTGTTCCATGTCTCACAGCTGAGAAGGTTTATCTCGCCACCTGAGAAAAGGACTTATATGGCAGAGATAGATCTTGCTAAGGATTTAACCTATGAGGAGAGACCGTTCTGCATATTGGATGAAACAGAAAGAGTCACTCGCAGTAAGGTGGTAAAATTTTATAAGGTTCAGTGGGAGCATCACACCGAGGAAGAAGAAACTTGGGAAAGAGAGGAATTTTTAAAGCCAGCCTATCTAGAAATTTTTTCCCGGGCAACCGAATCTCGAGGACGAGATTCATCCTAAGTGGGGGAGATTTGTGACACCCTCGTTTTTGCCCCCTCTCTTTTTCCGGGTTTCTTTGCCTTTGGTTTTGAAGTTGGAGTTTTGAATCAACTCACTTGGACTTAACCACTTGGGCATGTCCTTGATTTTCACCCAAGTGACCCATCCCTATAAAAACCATCATTTCCTCTCTGATATATTCCAAAATGGCTGTAGGAATATTTGTCATAAATGAAAAATATTCATTTTCCTCTCTGAAAATCATTTCAGTCACATATGCTCCAAAACAACCCTCATTTTTCTTGCTCCTAAGAATCTGACAAAATTCCCAAATATTCTTTGGACCTTGGCACACGTCCCTAAGAATAAATATGGCATAGTTATTTGGAATATTTTTGCTACAGAAAATGTTTTCTGTTGTGGCCTCAAAATGAAGTTTCTACAGGAAGTACATTTTTTCTTAACCCAATGGAGCTGAATTTTTTTGAGATTCATTACCCTCCCAAGAAAACCCTAACCCCTAGAGATTAGTCCTAAACTCCTTCTAGAACCCCTCCAAAAACAGTGCACAACTTTCTATCCAGAAACTTGTTGCTTACCTCTTGTTCAATCCGGTCGGCCTGGCAGTGTGCCATCTCCTCTCTTAGACCAAACACTGCACGGACAACACACTGGACATGGTTTGGCATCGCTTGGGCGTCGGTTTGGCTGAGTCTGTGTGGTGACCGCGTGTGGACACGGGCTCTGGCATGTATTCGGCGCGCTCTGCGCTGCGCCCGAGCCTCTGTTCATCGTGTGCCCATCTCAGCGCTCGCCGCTGACTGCCGCACCGCGCCACCTGCCTCGTAGCATCACCCTTGACCTCTCCTTGCCGCTCGCCGACACTAGAGCCGCCACAGCAAGCACGGGCTCGACGCGGCCAAGAGCATAGTGCGCCCGTGCCACTGTCTTCGTCCGTGTCATGTGCTCGTCCGCAAGCTTCCATAGTTGCCGCGTGATCGCTGAGCCTCTCCGCCTTTCCCTGGCGCTCCTCATCACCATGCGCCGCCTTCTAGAGCCCTCCGGAGGAGCCGAGAGCCACCCCCCTCCGCCTATAAATATCGACCCACTGGCCTCTCCGAGCTCATCAAACCACTCCACCTTCAACCATAAGCAGTAGAGAAGCCGCAGCCCGGCCGGGCAGGCCTCTAGCCGCCGTCCTCAGTCGGAGCTAACCGGCGACCCCCTTTGCTTGCCTCCCACCTCTCCATTGCTCCTCAAGCTCCAGATCCTTCTCCGGTGACTCTCTAGTGGTCCGTTGGTGCCTGCTGACCCTGCTAGAGGCCCTGGAACCGCTGCTTCCCGCTATCTTCTTCCTCTCCGACGATATCCGTCCGCAGCCGCCGCTAGAGACGTTGGTTCCAAGCTACTCCTGCCATCTCTCACCAAGCCTCGGGTACAGGCAGGTGCGCCAGGACCCCCTCTTTCCATCTATCCCTCTCAGATAGGCCACCGAGCCCTCCTCGCCGGATAAAGCTCCGGCGAAGCACTGCCGTCTCTGTTTCCCTCTCACCCTCTCCCAAACCTGACCACGGGGGCCCACTGTCAGCTACTTAGCCATAGCCGAAGCGGTATGAGTGGTGGCGCCCCGCGGGAATATGTCTTCGACGTCAGCCCCTGGTTTTCCTTTATTTGAATTTAATTCAAATTTTTTGACCAGCAACTTTGACCAGCCATAAGTTTTAAACCATAAGTCAAATGAATTGATTCTTTTTTGCATTGTGTTTGTATTGGAATATTCTATCAGCACACCAATTTGGAGATTTTTCTCCGCTTCCTAGAATTTCTGGTGAATTTCAGAATGGTTCTTGATATTTTCTTTTGCTATCTTAATTTCTTTTTAGAGCGAGAAGCTTGTCTTGAAGAGAACCAGGAGGAGTGTGAACCTCCTCTACACTAGGCAAGCCACACCAACATTTGCATGGTGTCATTTCAATATTTATGATTTTTCCAAATTGAATATGAGTTATTTCATGCATTTAATGATGTGGAGCATCCCACGTTCATCCCCATGTACACTCCGATTACTCTCCAAACCCCAAGTGGACATATGACGAGACCTCGAACATACGCCATTGGACACAAGGTGAACTCGCTCCTCTCCGAACCATAACTTTCTACATGTGAGATATGGCTACTACCTCCAATGTGTGTTCTATGCATGATCAGGTACTTGGAGGAAAGCCACGAAGTCATCACATCCAACGGAACAGCTAGCGAGGACGCCAAGTACAAGGACCAAGAGAAGAAGCTGCGTGAAGCTATAGCCACCGGACGACCGGCCCAGCCCAGACGTCCGACCCCTGAGGACCCGAGCCGAATCTACGGACGACTGGAGCCACTGGACGTCCGACGAATCCTAGCGCCCGGACGACCGCCAGACACCGGACGTCCGACACTCTCCAGCGCCCGGACAACTGACGCCGACCGGACGTCCGACACCACCTGTCTAGAGCCAAAACGTCGGACGTCCGACATGAACCGGACGATCGGACCCTCGTGAGCCACCGGACGTCCGGTACCTATCGGACGCCCGACGCCTGTGCGCCCGCCCGTGTGTTGGGCCGAAGCCACTTACCCTTTCATTTGCCTAGACGATATATACTCCTCCACCTCCTCCTAGTTTGGGTTAGTGTTGGTTTAGCTCATTTGAGAGATAGAGCTACGCTCATCCATATCGAATCTACTCCACGAGAGAGACCGCGGCCTCTACGGAGAAGATCCACCTTGGATTCAAGACCTCCTTGCGGAGAAGATCCCTTCGGATTCAAGCCCCCTTTCTAAGGGAAGATCCCCTTGTGGATTCAAGACCTCCTCACGGAGAAGAACCGGTTACCTCTTGTATCGTCCGTTGTTGACTTTGGATCTTGTATCTCTCTTTGTGTTTCGAGGATCTAGCACATGTGTGATCATACTTGTTGGTTTGAGTGTTCTCTTGTGTTCCCCTCGTGATTTTCCCCTTGTTTCCCTCCTCGTGTTCTTCGCATTCTTCGCGGGATCCGCTCCTTTCGTGAAAGATCGGGCCACTAGGTTCTACCCTACATCATTTAATTATTAAATGGATATTGCTTATGTTAGTTACTTTGTCATGTTTGAAATGCATAGTTTACAGTAGTGATTAAATGCTTGGACTAGTATGTTGCAGTAGAAGTAGTTTTGAAAGTATGGTTATGATCGGTAGCATTTCTTTCCATATGTGATGTATGGTTTTTAATATATTATGACCTAACTAAAAATGATTAGTGTTAAAAACCAGTGAAGTGAAATTAGTGAAGTTAAGTGATGATTAGTGCAAGCAGAAAGCGTATATAATGTTGATCTGTTTACTTTAAGTGATACGTAAAATTTGATGCATGTCGGATAGTTGCATGTTCATAGCATATTGTGACTCGAGTTATTTTCATTTTAAGTTAACCTGATGTTAAGTCAACTTGAACATAATGTTGATCGAGTCATGGTGCTACTGAATCGAGTTTTTCCCAGTGTAACCACATTTTCCTTTATGGGAAGGCCTTTATTCGGTCTGTTGTCATGCCTCTGGTCGGTACCTCCAACAAGGGAAGGTTATGGACGTGCGGTACCCTGGCCTGGTAAGCAGACATAACCTTGTGTGCCCGTTGTTGTTATGGTACCTTGTCCCCCTTTGGGACCGTTGAATTGGTTTTCCACGATGGTGGCCGTTGGGTGTCTTTGCTAGACATCAGGGACACCCATTACTTAGCCCAGAGGGAAGTTGGTCAGAGTGGCCAGGAGAGTGTCATGGCAATGGGAGGATTCTGTCGGAATGCCATTGGTCCACCCGAATGGGAGCGCGAGGCCATGGGTTTCATACTGTGGGTCCAGTGTACTACCTTTGTAGAGTGTTTATTAAGTCTATCGATAGCCACGCCCTCGGTTATGGACACAGCTCGTAAGCAGGTCACACCATGGATCAACATGATTAAGTAATCTTGCACACTAAACTTATATGCTTGGCACTGATTATGTGATGGGATTTGTGAGACCATGAAGATGGTCATTATCGTGGGAACCAAAGTGTTGGTTCGTTTGTGATCCGGGAGTGATCACCGTATGATGATGTTGGTTATGAGGTAACCCATTTGGCAAGAGAGACCGAGGTACTCGGTGCACAAGTTTGATTCACTACATCAGTAGTATGTTATTGCATTGCATTTAAATTGATTAATTGTCATGATATTGTTTGCCAATATGCTTATGCTTGTTGTGAGCTTGCAAGTACATTCAATGTACTGACCTGGCGTGTCATGCCAGATTTCAGGAAAGTCTTACCGGATCGGAGTGCTCCCGTGTCTAGATCGTGTCCACATCGGTGTCCCTGTGCTACGGAGTTCTGCTTCGTCATCGTTCCGCTGCCGCATAGTTATCGTGATCGAGGCCTGTAACCCACAAGTATAGGGGATCGCAACAGTTTTCGAGGGTAGAGTATTCAACCCAAATTTATTGATTCGACACAAGGGGAGCCAAAGAATATTCTCAAGTATTAGCAGCTGAGTTGTCAATTCAACCACACCTGGAAACTTAATATCTGCAGCAAAGTATTTAGTAGCAAAGTAATATGATAATAGTGGTAACAGTAGCAAAAGTAATATTTTTGGTTTTATAGTGATTGTAACAGAAGCAACAGAAAAGTAAATAACCGAAGAACAATATATGCAAATCTCGTAGGCATTGGATCGGTGATGGAGAATTATGTCGAATGCGATCGATCATGCAACAATTATAACATAGGGTGACATGGAACTAGCTCCAGTTCATCAATGTAATGTAGGCATGTATTCCGAATATAGTCATGCGTGCTTATTGAAAAGAACTTGCATGACATCTTTTGTCCTACCCTCCCGTGGCAGCGGGGTCCTATTGGAAACTAAGGGATATTAAGGCCTACTTTTAATAGAGTACCGGACCAAAGCATTAACACATTGTGAATACATGAACTCCTCAAACTACGGTCATCACGGGTAATGGTCTCGATTATTGTCACTTTGGGGTTAACTGATCATAACACATAACAGGTGACTATAGACTTGCAACATAGGATGAAGAACTCACATATATTCATGAAAACATAATAGGTTCAGATCTAAAATCATGGCACTCGGCCCCTAGTGACAAGCATTAAGCATAGCAAAGTCATAGCAACATCAATCTCAGAACATAGTGGATAATAGGGATCAAACCCTAACAAAACTAACTCGATTACATGATAAATCTCATCCAACCCATCACCGCCCAGCAAGCCTACGATGGAATTACTCACGCACGGCGGTGAGCATCATGAAATTGGTGATGGAGGAAGGTTGATGGTGACGATGGCGACGGATTCCCCTCTCCGGAGCCCCGAACGGACTCCAGATCAGCCCTCTCGAGAGAGTTTAGGGCTTGGCGGTGGCTCCATATCGTAAAACATGATGAATCCTTCTCCCTGATTTTTTTCCTCCCTGAAAGTGAATATATGGAGTTGGAGTTGAGGTTGGTGGAGCGTCAGGGGGCCCGCGAGGCAGAGGGCGCGCCCAGGGGGTAGGCGCGCCCCACCCTCGTGGACAGGGTGTGGTCCCCTGACGTGGATTCTTCTTCCAGTATTTTTTATATATTCCAAAAATAATCTCCCTTAATTTTCAGGTCATTTCGAGAACTTTTATTTCTGCAGAAAAATAACACCATGGCAATTCTGCTGAAAACAACGTCAGTCCGGGTTAGTTCCATTCAAATCATGCAAGTGAGAGTCCAAAACAAGGGCAAAAGTGTTTGGAAAAGTAGATGCGACGGAGACGTGTCAACTCCCCCAAGCTTAAACCTTTGCTTGTCCTCAAGCAATTTAGTTGATAAACTGAAAGTGATAAAGAAAAACTTTTACAAACTCTGTTTGCTCTTGTTGTTGCAAATATGTAAAGCCAGCATTCAAGTTTTCATCAAAGATTATGAACTAACCATATTCACAATAACATTTAGGTCTCATGTTTACTCATATCAATGGCATAATCAACTAGCGAGCAATAATAATAAATCTCGGATGACAACACTTTCTCAAAACAATCATAATATGATATAACAAGATGGTATCTCGCTAGCCCTTTCTGAGACCGCAAAACATAAATGCAGAGCACCTTTAAAGATCAAGGACTGACTAGACATTGTAATTCATGGTAAAAGAGATCCAGTCAAGTCATACTCAATGTAAACTAACAGTAATGGATGCAAATGACAGCGGTGCTCTCCAACTGGTGCTTTTTAATAAGAGGATGATGACTCAGCATAAAAGTAAATGGATAGGCCCTTCGCAGAGGGAAGCAGGGATTTGTAGAGGTGCTAGAGCTCGGTTTTGAAATATAGATAAATAATATTTTGAGTGGTATACTTTCATTGTCAACATAACAACCGAGAGATCTCGATATCTTCCATGCTACACACATTATAGGCGGTTCCCAAGCAGAATGGTAAAGTTTATACTCCCCCACCACCAACAAGCATCAATCCATGGCTTGCCCGAAACAATGGGTGCCTCCAACTAACAACAGTCCCGGGGGAGTTTTGTTTGCAATTATTTTGATTTGAGCAAGGGACTGGGCATCCCGGTGACTAGCCATTTTCTCGTGAATGAGGAGCGGAGTCCACTCCTCTTGAGAATAACCCGCCTAACATGGAGGATATAGAGAGCCCTAGTTGATACATGAGCTATTCAAGCATACAAAACAGAATGTTTATTTGAAGGTTTAGAGTTTGGCACATACAAATTTACTTGGAACGGCAGGTAGATACCGTATATAGGTAGGTATGGTGGACTCATATGGAATAACTTTGGGGTTTATGGAATTGGATGCACAAGCAGTATTCCCGCTTAGTACAAGTGAAGGCTAGAAAAATACTAGGAAGCGACCAGCTAGAGAGCGACAGCAGTCATGAACATGCATTAAAATTAATCAACACCGAATGCAAGCATGAGTAGGATATAATGCACCATGAACATAAATATCGTAGAGGCTATGTTGATTTTGTTTCAACTACATGCGTGAACATGTGCCAAGTCAAGCCACTCAAATCGTTCAAAGGAGGATACCACCCTATCATACCACATCACAACCATTTTAATAGCATGTAGGCACGCAAGGTAAACCATTATAAACTCGTAGATAATTAAGCATGGCATAAGCAACTACAATCTCTAATTGTCATTGCAAACATGTTTCTTTCATAATAGGATGAATCAGGAACGATGAACTAATCATATTTACAAAAACAAGATAGGTCGAGTTCATACCAGCTTTTCTCATCTCAATCAGTTCATCATATAATCATCATTATTGCCTTTCACTTGCACGACCAAACGGTGTGGACAATAATAATAATAGTGCACGTGCATTGGACTAAGCTGGAATCTGCAAGCATTCAATTCATGGGAGAAGACAAGGTAATATGGGCTCTTTGTTAGATCAACAGTAATGCATATGAAAGCCATCCAACATTTTCATCATGGTCTTCTCCTCTCGAGCCCCAAAGGAAAGAAAAGAAACAAAACTATTTACATGGGAAAGCTCCCAACAAGCAAAAGAAGAACAAGAAATCTTTTTGGGTTTTCTTTTTAGTTACTACTACTATAGGCATGAAAAGTAAACTAGCTAAAAGCTACAACTAATTTTTTTTGTATTTCTTAAGGTTTTTCAAACACACAAGAAGAAAGCGAGAAAATGAAAATAAACTAGCATGGATGATACAATGAAAAAGTATGAGCACCGACAACTGGCATGAGTGTGTGAACATAAATGTAATGTCGGTGAGAGATATGTACTCCCCCGAGCTTAGGCTTTTGGCCTAAGTTGGTCTATACCCATGGATCAAAGTTGTAGCTAGGGTCGTACTGAGATGCAACGGCAATTGCCTGATGAGCTGCAGCTTGGAGGCGAGCTTCCTCCGCCCTCCTCTCGTACTCGGTTGCCTCCTCCCTGGTTATAACATATCTCCAATTTGCCTGAAAGTCAAAGAAAGTAGGCGCAGGGAGAGCGACGTGATAGGTGCGTCGTCTGTTAAAGATTAGTTGGTACTGGATGAACTGATTGTTCTTCTCAACAAAATAATGATGAACCATGGCATTATAATCTAAATAAGTGTAGCGACCTGACTCGGTAAGAGTCGAAGTCTCTGTGCTTACCGTGCTAGTCCCTGGATCGACTTGCTAGCACACACAGTACTCGATGAAATAACAGAAATAACACACATCTCTTTATTACATCGATAGTCCAGGAGCAATACATTTATTACAAAATAGGGCATAAAGCCAATAAGCAAATACTGCGGAAGCAAAGAATGTACTGGGTCAGTACATTGAATGTCCAAGAGCAAATACTGGGTCAGTACATTGAATGTACTGGCAAGTCACATCATAGTGTAGTGAACCTACTTTTACATGCAGTTTGGCTGGTGGAAAGCAATAAGTTTAGTTTTTTTGCATAACGCTAGTTTTTCCCTATTAGAAAAGATTGTTATTCTACTACTACACATTTGCATAGGATGAGTTGGTAAATCCAACTTCATCCGTCCCCACGTTTCATTTAAAACCCAACTATTTAATTAAAGGTGAGGAGATCTCCCGACATTTCCACTACTAGATGCTCAAGTTGTCCGTAACCGGGGACACGGCTAATCGATTAGGTTGAAAACTCTACAGAGGTTGTGCACTTTTCCCCACAAGACTCGACCACCTCCATGATCGGAAGATCGAGACATAGCCTTTCGAAAATGTTCCCCCTTAACCCACGGATAGGCCGGTACACCTACATCATTCTACATCTGCTAGCCCATCCCGGAAGGGGGCACACTAACTACTCAGCTAAGCCAGAGCCCATATTGGCATGTGGATGCACACATAAGCTTCTAGACATGAGAATACGATTGATCTCTTTGAGCCTGAGCGGACGGTCCACTAGTGGTGCACCACCATGGATTTCCCATGTGTGCCCCACTGTACTTTGCCACCATTCCCACAAGTTTCCGCCCAGGTAGTTCATTTTTTTAACTTATGTCTTATTTACTATATTGTCACTCATCTCTCACAATGATCACTCCCCAATCCACGTCTACTTAGCATAGCAACATAAAGTAAAACGATGGTGACAAAGTTATATGGTTCAGACCTACCTCAATGAACTACTGGGTGAAAAACAAAGTCATGTGGCACCAGTTTCCTACCATGCAGTCCTACCGCAAAGAACTAAGTGCATAATAAAAACATAGGTAATGAAACATGATCAAGATGCAACTTGCCTTGGTACTGCTGGTTGAATTCTAAAGACTGATAATATTCTGCTTCGCACTCCGGGCAATCTATCGCAAGGAAGAATAAACAAACATAAGCAACAATCCAGAGACCAAAAGAACACGCATAGCAAAAAAAATCTCGGAAAAACCAAATGAACATACAACACACTAAGCTACTACAGAAATATACTAAGTGCAAAACCACATAGTCCTATGGTTCAAGGAGTGATGTGAAGTATAGTGCTTACTATGCATACTACTAAAAATATTAAAGGGCAAAATCTAGTGTGTGAAAATTATTGTGACAAAGGTCCAGGTGATAGGGCTTAGCTACGGTGACAGCATGCAAAAGGAATCAACTTAATCGGAGCTACGGTTTGGGAGATATGGCTATTTGATGTTTGAATTCGAATCTGAATAAATTCAAATTTGAATCTAACAAAAGTTTGCAAAAGCTATGCTACTGTATAGATCTAGACAATATGAAGAATTTGCCGCTGGTTTCATCGAGTTTGGATCTACGGTTAAAAACTTATGGCTAATCTAAGATCAGGGACTAATCTGCTATTTACAGGGACTAAAAGGTGAAGAAAACTATCGCAAACAGGACCCTGGCCACGCGGCGGCTCCTGGTTGGCCGAGCAGCGCCCGCTGCGGAGGCTATACGGCGAACAGCTGCTAAATAAGAAAAAACAGCGGCGGCGGCAAACTAAATAAAACCGACGCTCGGTTTAAATAAAACCGCACGGTCTAAAGGAAACCGACCGGTAGTTTTTTAAATAAAAACCGCAGTTAACCGTGTACCAGTTCAACAAAAAAAACATCTAACCTAATCTTATCTAGGCAGTTGGTGACCGATCCAACAGGCGAGGGTGGGGCGGCGGCTTACAGCGGTTGGTGGTGGCCGGCGACGAGCAGAGGACGGCGGCGGAGGCTCGGGTCGAACGGGGCGGCGGTTACGGTGGTCCTCGTTGACGGGGAAGAAGACGGGGAGGTGCGGCGTGGCTCGGGCGTCGCGAAGGTGGTGTCGGCGTGCGTCGGCGACGTCCGGACGGGGCGGGGCGAAGAAGGCGGCCTTCGGAGCTCCGGCGACTCCGGCGTCGACGGTGCGGCGGCTCCGATGGTACCTAGGAAAAGAAAAGGTGTCAGACGGGTGCATTTTTTCCGCGGGGAGTCATTTGACGAAGAAAGGGAGGCCATGGTGGCTCACTGGCGTCGGAAAGGGCGACGGAGCGGCGCGGCTCCGACGAGATGCTAACGGCGTCAGCGGCGGCTAGGGGCGGCGTGGGGAGAAGCGGGACGACGAGGTCGACAAAGGGGGTCGACGGGAATTTATAGGCGAGGGCAGAGGGCACGGGATCGACGGATAGGCATTATCCGCGAGGGAGGCGGCCGGCGGTTGCGGGAGCGCGGCGATGAGTGTTTATCCCGCGTGGTGCGGGAGGTTAAGGACGGCCTGAAGGGTGGGGCCCACCTGGCAGTGGCAGCGGCGGTAGCGAGCGAGAGGGGGGCGCGGGCGGTCGACCGGTGCGGGGGGGTTTCGGGCGTTGGGGCGCTGGGGCCCTGGCCTTGGGCCAAATGGCCAGCTGGGCCGGCTGGCCTGGCACGGCTGGCTGAGCGCGCGCGTCCCTGGGCCGAACTGGTTTCCGTCCAGGCGGGTGAGTGCGTGTGTTTTTTTAACCTAAGACTAAAATGTCCCTAAACAATTCAAATGAATTAATAAAAACAACACAATAATTTCTAAAATAACTATGCAATATTTAGAGCCTAATGAACATTAACTTAAGCACAGAACATTTTGAAAATATTTTCCTAATGCAATTAATGCACTTTTTGCAAATAAAATAAATACCAATAAACTCCAAAACTTCAAATAATATTCAAAATAAAATTTCCCACTCTTTTTTTATATTTTGAGGAAGTCATCTTATCCCCTCTCATTTGTTTTTTTCGGGTGGAAAACTATCATTTGAATATTTCAAAAACTCCAAAATGCAAAGAAATATGATATGCTTTGAATGATTCTATTAACATCCAAATTTAATAAAAATTGGGATGTTACAAACCTAACCCCCTTAAGATGAATCTCGTCCTCGAGATTCGGGTTGGCCAGCAAAAAGTTGTGGATGGTCTTGTCTAAGATCTTCCTCTCTTTCCCAAGTAGCTTCCTCCTCGGTGTGGTGACTCCACTGAACCTTGCAGAACTTTATGATCTTGGTACGAGTGATTCTCTCTGAAGTCTCAAGAATCTTAATAGGCTTCTCCTCATAAGTCAGATCATTCTCCAACTGAATTGCCTCGAGTGGCACTGTATCTCTCAAGGGAATGTCCGCCATCTCTGCATGACACTTCTTCAGCTGGGAAACATGAAACACATCATGAACTCCCGACAGAGCCTCTGGTAATTCCAACTGGTATGCAACCTCTCCTCTACGTTCCAGAACTTTGTATGGTCCCATAAATCGTGTTGCTAACTTCCCTTTGACTCCAAATCTTTTAATACCTCGAAGTGGAGACACTCGAAGAAATGCTCTATCTCCCACTTCATAGATCACTTCCTTGCATTTAGCATCGGCATAACTTTTCTGCCTTGACTGGGCTATCTTAAGTTTGTCACGAATCAATTTGACCTTCTCCTCAGAATCCCTGATCAAGTCGGGTCCAAACAACTTGCGATCTCCAACTCCATCCCACATCAAAGGTGTCCTGCATTTCCTTCCATACAATGCCTCGAAAGGGGCCATCTGCAAACTGGCTTGGTAGCTGTTGTTGTATGAGAACTCTGCGTAGGGTAAGTTATCATCCCAACTAGACCCATAGTCTAGCGCACACGCTCTCAACATGTCCTCTAGAATCTGATTGACTCTCTCTGTCTGCCCATCAGTCTGTGGGTGGAAGGCTGTACTGAACTCTAGCCTGGTACCCAAGGTTTCGTGTAACTATTTCCAAAACTTTGAGGTAAACTGTGTTCCTCTATCCGATACTATGCTCCTTGGAACTCCATGCAGACATACGATCCAGGTCATATATATCTTTGCCAACTTAGCACTTGTATAGGTGGTGTTTACTGGAATGAAGTGAGCAACCTTGGTCAAATGATCCACTATCACCCAAATGGAATCATAACCTGAACGGGTCTTGGGTAACCCCGTGATAAAGTCCATACCAAATTTATCCCATTTCCAATCAGGTATCGGCAACGGCTGAAGTAATCCTGCTGGTTTCTGATGTTCTGCCTTTACTCTCTGACATACATCACATATTGCCACATACTCGGCAATTTCTCGCTTCATACCGGCCCACCAAAAACTTTCCTTCAAGTCCAGATACATCTTGGTATTGCCTAGGTGTATCGAATATGGTGAGTCGTGAGCCTCCTGAAGAATCAACTTCCTGATCTCCAGGTCATTAGGTACACAAATCCGTTGCTCAAACCATATGGTTCCATGTTCATCCTCACGGAATCCTTCTGCTTTCCCTTTGCTCATCATTTCTTTGATCTCAGCAATACCTTGGTCCAACTTCTGGGCTTCTCTGATTCTTACCAACAAGGTGGAATGCACCTCAAGTGCGGCAACATAACCTCTTGCAACTATTTCCAGTTGAAGGTCTCTAAGCTCATCACATAACTCCTAAGGTAAACCTCCTGCGGTAAGGGTATTAACATAACTCTTACGGCTCAAGGCATCTGCCACAATGTTGGCTTTTCCTAGATGATAATGCAGACTCAAGTCATAATCCTTTATAAGTTCCAACCATCTCCTTTGCCTGAGATTCAACTCTTTCTGCGTGAAGATATACTTCAAACTCTTGTGATCCGTGTAAACATCACAACGATTCCCAATAAGATAGTGTCTCCATGTCTTGAGTGCATGCACTACGGCTGCCAACTCCAAATCATGTGTGGCATAGTTCAACTCATGAGGTCGAAGCTGTCGTGAAGCATAAGCTACAACCTTCCCCTCTTGCATAAGAACACCTCCAAGTCCCTGACGTGAAGCATCACAATACACCTGAAAGTCCTTGTGTATGTCAGGCAGGACTAACACTGGGGCTGTAACCAAACGCTTCTTCAACTCTTGAAAGCTGGCTTCACACTCTTTAGTCCAAACGAACTTGGTGTCCTTTTTCAACAATGATGTCATGGGCCTGGCAATCTTGGAGAAATTTTCAATAAATCTCCGGTAATATCCTGCAAGCCCAAGAAAACTATGAATCTCGCCAACTGTGGTGGGTGCATTCCATTCCGTGACTGACTCTACCTTGGTAGGGTCCACTGCAATCCCTTCACCTGACACTACATGTCCAAGGAACCCGACTTCCTTCAGCCAAAACTCACACTTGCTGAACTTGGCATAAAGTTGATGTTCTCTGAGCTTCTCCAAAACTAAGCACAGATGTTCGGCGTGTTCCTCCTCATTCTTGGAGTAAACCAATATGTCATCAATGAATACCACAACAAACTTATCCAGGAACTCCATGAATACTTTGTTCATCATGTTCATAAAATAGGCAGGGGCATTAGTCAAACCAAAGGACATGACTGTATACTCATAAAGCCCATACCTTGTGGTAAAAGCTGTCTTGGGTATATCCTTCTCACGAATCTTCAACCGGTGATAACCCGATCGAAGATCGATCTTGGAGAAAACACTAGCCCCTTCTAGCTGGTCAAACAAGTCATTGATCATTGGTAGGGGATACTTATTCTTGATGGTCACCTCATTCAAAGAGCGGTAATCCACACACATCCTCAAGGTTCCATCCTTCTTCTCCACTAAAAGTAGTGGGGCTCCCAAGGTGATGAACTCGGGCGAATATACCCTTTCTCTAGTAACTCCTTAATCTGTTTCTTGACTTCCTCCAAATCATTGGCAGGCATTCGATACAGCCTCTTGGATATAGGCCCTGTGCCTGGCAGCAACTCAATCTCCCGATCTGGTGGCATACCCGGTAACTCATCCGGAAATACATCGGGATAATCCTTCACCACTGGTACTTCTTCCTGGACAACTCCCGTAAGAGAGTTCACCTGAGTCCTCTTAGGCTTAAGCCTGGATACGTACTTGATCCTCTTCTTCTCCGGGGTGGTGAGAAAAATCGATCTACTAGCACAATCAATGTTTCCCTCATACTTGGACATCCAATCCATCCCTAGGATTACATCCAACCCTTGCGATTCTAGTATAATCATATCTGTGGGAAAAACATGTCCCCCTATGTTCAAAGGCAATTGGAAACATCCCTGACTAGCCATAGACTCGGCTCCCGGGGAACTCACTAGAATGGGTGCCTTAAGAGCTATGGTAGGCAACTTATGTTTATCCACAAATCCCGTTGATATGAATGAATGCGATGCACCAGTGTCAAAAAGAATGAGTGCTGGAAATGAATTAACCAAGAACTTACCAATCACTGCGTCAGGCTGCTCATAAACCTCTTCCACATTGACATGATTCACATGTCCCTTAGTGAAAGGATTGGGCTTCTTGTCTCCAGAATTCCCATTGCCATTCCCATTTCCGTTCTGCGCCTCAGGGCACTCATTGGAGTAGTGACCTGTCTTCTTGCACTTGAAGCAGGTGATGTGACTCAGGTCCTTCTTCATCAGTGTGGAAGAATTGAAATGCTGCCGATTGCCATTTCCTCCATTACCATTGCCCTGCTTGTGACCATGGTGGTTGTGTCCATTCCCTCCATGATGAATGTGGCCCCCATGGTTATGGTGATTCCCTCCAAACTTGCTAGTGCCTGATCCAGAACTCCCTGAGTACGGGCTGTAGCAGGGTTTCTGTTGAACTCCCGAGTTATACTTCCCGTGACCGTACTTCCTCTTACGATTCTCCATCTGCTGGTGCTTGCCTTCAAGAATGATAGCCTTATCAACCAGCTTCTGATAGTCCGAAAATGTTGCCACAGTCAACTGAACTCCCAACTCATCATTCAGTCCCTCCAGAAACTTCTCCTGCTTGGCTACATCGGTGGCCACGTCCTCTGGGGCGTAACGAGCCAACTTACTGAACTCACCAACATACTGAGATACCGTGCGTCCTCCCTGGCGCAAGCTGCGAAACTCCTTCTTCAGACTCATGGCTCTAGCTGAAACATGAGCAGTGCGGAACGCCCGCTAGAACTGATCCCAAGCCACATTCTCCATGGGGTATGTGGTGGTGTAGTTCTCCCACCAAGCAGCTGCCGGTCCATCCAGGTAGTGGGCAGCAAACTTCACCTTCTCCGCATCATTGCATCCTGCCGTGGCCAGCTCCCTTCCTATCTTGCGGAGCCAGTCATCTGCGACGATCGGCTCCGTGCTGTTGGAGAACACGGGTGGGTTCAGCCTCAGAAAACGGGCAAGACTGTCAACCGGGGGTGGCGGCGGTGGGTTGTTGTTGTTGTTGTTGTTGTTGTTGTTGTTGTTGTTGTTGTTGTTGTTGTTGTTGTTGTTGTTGTTCTGGTTCTGGTTCTGAATGAGCATCTGCATAAGAGCATTCTGTTGTTGGATCAATTGCGTAAGCTCCGGCGGAAAGTTGAATCCGGGGTCACGTCTTGGAGGCATCTGATGGGTTTCAGAGTGGATGAGGAGTTAGAATAGAACAAGGCCTAGCGAGTAAAATCACACTACCCATATGCACATGATAGCAATAAAACTTCAAATCACTCCAATTCAATTTCAAACAAAGAGGTTCACATGAATAATCAAACCTAAGGTAAGCCATGTCACAAGATTTGACAAGGTCTTACAAATGAAATAAAACTAATCGGATAACGAAATCGAATTTCTAAACTCTCATGGTGGTATAAAATCTAACTCTCATCAGATGAGGACCAGTCAACCATGTCGACATCGGGTGTCCTTGCATTGCTCTCCGTGTCGTCATCTCCGAGCTCATCATTTTGGTCTCTCTCCTGGCTGACATAGGCACCATACGAGTGATCCTCCTGGATGTTTTCTCCCTCATCCAGCTTCTCCTTGGCCTCCTCGAGCTCAAGCTTCAGGTCGTCTATCTTCTCCTACAGTGCGTCCAGCTCTCCTTCGTGCTTGATGCGAGCGTCCTGGAGCTCCTCCTCTAGCTCGGCCTTGCGGGTCATGAGGTTCTTGATGACGACCATGTTGTCGGACAGCTCCAGCTCCATCATACGAATGTGCTCCTCCATGTCCTGGATATGGGATGCTATCGTCTCGTCCTCCAGGGTACGCACCACATCTCCATTTGCGTCGAGGCGTCCGTACATCACAAATGAGGTCCTCTTGAGGTCTTCGTCATACACCTCCCAAATGCGTCCGAGAGCAATGTGAGCAGCGATACCCCTGCCCAAGCCCCATGTTGTGGTATCCACATGGAAATCAATGGGCTTGGTGCGGTTTCCGAGGATGTGTCCGGGGATATGAGCATCGATTCTCCAACGTGTCTCCTCGGGCAGGGTGGCGGTGAAGGTTCCAGTGAATGTGGGAAGCCCAATCTTCAGGTGCTTCGTGATCTTCACCAGCTGCCTTCCAAAGGGCATGGTCTCATCGGGCTGCTCGAACTCAACAAGGCCGGACGACATCTACATTTTGAAAAAGAGAAGAAAATAGTATTGAAGTAGAGAAGGTACGAGACCAAAGGATATATATGGAAAATGAAAACTATAGTTTTTATCCTATGGCTTTTCTCCATTTCTATGGGTCGAGTCCTACAGTCAACATGTGCTCTGATACCATCTTGTAGCGACCTGACTCGGTAAGAGTCGAAGTCTCTGTGCTTACCATGCTAGTCCCTGGATCAACTTGCTAGCACACACAGTACTCGATGAAATAACAGAAATAACACACATCTCTTTATTACATCGATAGTCCAGGAGCAATACATTTATTACAAAATAGGGCATAAAGCCAATAAGCAAATATTGCGGGAGCAAAGAAGTAAATGAGTCCAACTCCACGAGCAAAGTTGAGTGTAGAACTTCGACCTATCGCACCTTAATCCTCGTCGGATATATCTGCAACGTGATAAGTTGCAGTCAAATGGGTTAGTACATTGAATGTACTGGCAAGTCACATCATAGTGTAGTGAACCTACTTTTACATGCAGTTTGGCTGGTGGAAAGCTCTAAGTTTAGTTTTTTTGCATAAAGCTAGTTTTTCCCTATTAGAAAAGATTGTTATTCTACTACTACACATTTGCATAGGATGAGTTGGTAAATCCAACTTCATCCGTCCCCACGTTTCATTTAAAACCCAACTATTTAATTAAAGGTGAGGAGATCTCCCGACATTTCCACTACTAGATGCTCAAGTTGTCCGTAACCGGGGACACGGCTAATCGATTAGGTTGAAAACTCTGCAGAGGTTGTGCACTTTTCCCCACAAGACTCGACCACCTCCATGATCGGAAGATCGAGACATAGCCTTTCGAAAATGTTCCCCCTTAACCCACGAATAGGCCGGTACACCTACATCATTCTACGTCTGCTAGCCCATCCCGGAAGGGGGCACGCTAATTACTCAGCTAAGCCAGAGCCCATATTGGCATGTGGCTGCACACGTAAGCTTCTAGGCATGAGAATACGATTGATCTCTTTGAGCCTGAGCGGACGGTCCACTAGTGGTGCACCACCATGGATTTCCCATGTGTGCCCCACTGTACTTCGCCACCATTCCCACAAGTTTCTGCCCAGGTAGTTCATTTTTTTAACTTAGGTCTTATTTACTACATTGTCCCTCATCTCTCACAATGATCACTCCCCAATCCACGTCTACTTAGCATAGCAACATAAAGTAAAATGATGGTGACAAAGTTATATGGTTCAGACCTACCTCAATGAACTACTGGGTGAAAAACAAAGTCATGTGGCACCAGTTTCCTACCATGCTGTCCTACCGCAAAGAACTAAGTGCATAATAAAAACATAGGTAATGAAACATGATCAAGATGCAACTTGCCTTGGTACTGCTGGTTGAATTCTAAAGACTGATAATATTCTGCTTCGCACTCCGGGAAATCTATCACAAGGAAGAATAAACAAACATAAGCAACAATCCAGAGACCAAAAGAACACGCATAGCAAAAAATATCGGAAAAACCAAATGAACATACAACACACTAAGCTACTACAGAAATATACTAAGTGCGAAACCACATAGTCCTATGGTTCAAGGAGTGATGTGAAGTATAGTGCTTACTATGCATACTAGTAAAAATATTAAAGGGCAGAATCTAGTGTGTGAAAATTATTGTGACAAAGGTCCAGGTGATAGGGCTTAGCTACGGTGACAGCATGGAAAAGGAATCAACTTAATCGGAGCTACGGTTTGGGAGATATGGCCATTTGAAGTTTGAATTCGAATCTGAATAAATTCAAATTTGAATCTAACAAAAGTTTGCAAAAGCTATGCTACTATATAGATCTAGACAATACAAAGAATTTGCCGCTGGTTTCATCGAGTTTGGATCTACGGTTAAAACGTTATGGCTAATCTAAGATCAGGGACTAATCTGCTATTTACAGGGACTAAAAGGTGAAGAAAACTATCGCAAACAGGTCCCTGGCCACGCGGCGGCTCCTAGTTGGCCGAGCAGCGTCCGCTGCGGAGGCTATACGGCGAACGGCTGCTAAATAAGAAAAAACAGCGGCGACGGCTAACTAAATAAAACCGGCGCTCGGTTTAAATAAAACCGCACGGTTTAAAGGAAACCGACCGGTAGTTTTTTAAACAAAAACCGCGGTTAACCGCGTACCGGTTCAACAAAAAAACATCTAACCTAATCTAATCTAGGCCATTGGTGACCGATCCAATGGGCGAGGGTGGGGCGGCGGCTTACAGCGGTTGGTGGTGGCCAGCGACGAGCAGAGGACGGCGGCGGAGGCTCGGGTCGAACAGGGCGGCGGTTACGGTGGTCCTCGTCGACGGGGAAGAAGACGGGGAGGTGCGGCGCGGCTCGGGCGTCGCGAAGGTGGTGTCGGCGTGCGTTGGAACGTCCGGACGGGGCGGGGCGAAGACGGCGGCCTTCGGAGCTCCGGCGTCGACGGTGCGGCGGCTCCGACGGTACCTAGGAAAAGAAAAGGTGTCAGACGAGTGCATTTTTGCCGCGGGGAGTCATTTGACGAAGAAAGGGAGGCCATGGTGGCTCACTGGCGTCGAAAAGGGCGACGGAGCGGCGCGGCTCCGGCGAGATGCAAACGGCGTCAGCGGCGGCTAGGGGCGGCGTGGGGAGAAGCGGGACGGCGAGGTCGACAGAGGGGGTCGAGGGGAATTTATAGGCGAGGGAAGAGGGCACGGGATCGACGGATAGGCATTATCCGCGAGGGATGCGGCCGGCGGTTGCGGGAGCGCGGCGGTGAGTGTTTATCCCGCGCTGTGCGGGAGGTTGAGGACGGCCTGACGGGTGGGGCCCACCTGGCAGTGGCAGCGGCGGTAGCGAGCGAGAGGGGGGCGCGGGCGGTCGACCGGTGCGGGGGGGGGGGGGGGGGGGGGGGGTGTTCGGGCGTTGGGGCGCTGGGGCGCTGGCCTTGGGCCAAATGGCCAGCTGGGCCGGCTGGCCTGGCGCGGCTGGCTGAGCGCACGCGTCCCTGGGCCGAACTGGTTTCGGTCCAGGCGGGTGAGTGCATGTGTTTTTTTAAACCTAAGACTAAAATGTCCCTAAACAATTCAAATGAATTAATAAAAACAACACAATAATTTCTAAAATAACTATGCAATATTTAGAGCCTAATGAACATTAACTTAAGCACAGAACATTTTGAAAATATTTTCCCAATGCAATTAATGCACTTTTTGCAAATAAAATAAATACCAATAAACTCCAAAACTTCAAATAATATTCAAAATAAAATTTCCCACTCTTTTTTTATATTTTGAGGAAGTCATCTTATCCCCTCTCATTTGTTTTTTTTCGGGTGGAAAACTATCATTTGAATATTTGAAAAACTCCAAAATGCAAAGAAATATGATATGCTTTGAATGATTCTATTAACATCCAAATTTAATAAAAATTGGGATGTTACAATAAGCAGGAGGCAACTCAATATCATCTCCACGTATGGGTATCTCAAGAAAATCAGCTAAACGAGTTGCATAAATTACACCAAAGAAATCTCCGTCAATACTATTATTATGCAACCTACGTGCAACAATGGCCCCCAAGTTATATTGTCTATCTCCTAATACAGCACTCTTGAGAACACTAAGATCAGGAACACACATGTGACATGCCTCATCCTTACCAGTTATGCATCTACCTATAAAGAGAGCAAAATAATGTATGGCAGGAAAATGAATGCTCCCTATGGTAGCTTGCGTGATTTCCCTAGATTCCCCCGCAGTTATACTAGCAAGAAAGTCTTCATATTCAGATTTGCGAGGTTCACTAACATTACCCACTGTGCGAGTTTACAAGCAGTGTTAAAATCGTCTAAGTCCATGGTATAAGATTTATCATAAAGATCAAATAGGACAGTTTGAGAATTGCGTGATGATGTAAATTTAAACCTTCTCACAAATGAATCAGTTAAATAGAGGTACTGACGACACTTACCTGCCACGAAGCTCTCAAGATTGGCGTTACGCACATATGCTTCAAATTCCTCCTTAATTCCTGCCCGAACCATGAAGTCCTCTGACAGTCATTCACAAGGCTGCACTTGAGCATCTCTTGGTAGTTCATTGTCCGACTCACGTGTTGCAGGCCTTGGGCCTTGCTTCCTTGAGGAACCACCTTGGTACATTTTCCTAAACATATTTCTTCCTCTAAAAAATTTCTGAAATTTTTATTAACTTAAAATAAAAGTGAACCAAACTCAACAAGATTGATAGCAACTACTCCTACAAGTACCTAGAGGCTATATCATGCATTAAAACTACTTTTGACCACATAAATTTGACATGCAAGCTCAAGAACAAGGTCACATAAGCAGCAAAAATTTGCAATGAATAAAGCACTAGAACAAAAACTAATTGGACCATTGGAGGAGTCACATACCAAAGAACAATCCCCCAAAGCAGTTTTGTGAGGGGAGCTTTGAGCAAGGAGATCGAAAATGGCAGCAAGATGAGCAAGAACTCGGGTTTGAGCTGGCTAGTGATTTTTTGGGAGGAAGGAGTGTGTGATGGCTGGAATAAGTGGAGGGAACCCACGTGGGGTCCACGAGGCAGGGGGCGCGCCCAGGGGGTGGGTGCGCCCTCCATCCTCGTGGGCACGTGGCTGCTCCCCCTGTTGTGTTCTCAGTGCCATATATTCTCAAATATTCTAGAAAAAAATCATATTTAAATTTCAGGGCATTTGGACAACTTTTATTTTCGAGGTATTTTTTTCATTGCATGGATAATCCAAAAAACAGACAGAAAATACTATTTTTGATTTATTTAATATAAATAATAGAAAGTAAAAAGAGGGTACAGAGAGTTGTGTTTTCTAACTTCATCCATCTCATGCTCATCAAAAGGAATCCACTAACAAGGTTGATCAAGTCTTGTTAACAAACTCATTTCGAATAACATGGAACCAGAGAAATTTCGAGTAACACTAGGTTACCTCTACGGGGATATGCACATCCCCAACAATAAGAATATCATATTTCTTCTTGACAGTAGGAAGAGGAAATTCAAAACCTTCAATAGTGATTGTTGAAATTTTTCCAATAGAATTGATACTGTGGACTTGAGGTTGTTTCCTTGGAAAGTGTACCGTATGCTCATTACCATTAACATGAAAAATGGCATTGCCTTTGTTGCAATCAATTTGCAGTATTAAAAAAGGGTCTTCCAAGAATAATAGACATACTATCGTCCTCAGGAATATCAAGAATAACAAAGTCCGTTAAAATAGTAACGTTTGCAACCACAACAGGCACATCCTCACAAATACCGACATGTATAGCAGTTGATTTATCAGCCATTTGCAAGGATATTTCAGTAGGTGTCAACTTATTCAAATCAAGTCTAGGATATAAAGAGAGGGGCATAACACTAACACCGGCTCCAAGATCACATAAAGCAGTTTTAACATAATTTCTTTTAATGGAGCATGGTATAGTTGGTACTCCTTGATCTCCAAGTTTCTTTGGTATTCCACCCTTAAAAGTGTAATCAGCAAGCATGGTGGAAATTTCAGCTTTCGGTATCTTTCTTTTATTAGTAACAATATCCTTCATGTACTTAGCATAAGGGTTCATTTTAAGCATATCAGTCAAACGCATACGCAAAAAGATAGGTCTAATCATTTCAGCAAAGCGCTCAAAATCCTCATCATCCTTTTTCTTGGATGGTTTAGGAGGAAAAGGCATGGGTTTCTGAACCCATGGTTCTCTTTCCTTACTGTGCTTCCTAGCAACAAAGTCTCTCTTATCATAACGTTGATTCTTTGATTGTGGGTTATCAAGATCAACAGCAGGTTCAATCTCTACATCATTATCATTGCTAGGTTGAGCATCAACATGAACATCATCATTAACATTATCAGTAGGCTCATGTTCATTACCAGATTGTGTTTCAGCATCAGAAATAGAAATATCGTTGGGATTCTCAGGTGTGTCAACAACAAGTTCACTAGAAGCATGCAAAGTCCTATCATTTTTCTTTTTCTTCCTCTTAGAAGGACTAGGTGCATCAATATTAATTCTCTGACAATCTTGCTCAATTCTCTTAGGATGGCCCTCAGGATACAAAGGTTCCTGAGTCATTTTACCACCTCTAGTCATAACTCTAACAACATTATCATTTTTCTTATTGTTTAATTCATTGAGCAAATCATTCTGAGCCTTAAGTACTTGTTCTACTTGAGTGGTAACCATAGAAGCATGTTTACTAATAAGTTTAAGTTCACCTTTAACTCTAGACATATAATCACTCAAGTGTTCAAGCATATCAGCATTGTATTTCAATTTTCTACCAACATAAGCATTGAAGTTTTCTTGTTTAACAATAAAATTATCAAACTCAACCAAGCACGGGCTAGCAAACTTAGTAAATAGGATTTCACATTTATCAAATCTATAGAGAGAATTTACCTTTACTACCTGTGTCGGGTTATGAAGACCATGTATTTCTTCAATATGTGGTAAATTCTTAACATCTTCAGCTTTAATACCTTTTTTCATAGATTTCTTTGCCTCTTGCATATCTTCAGGACTAAGAAATAGAATACCCCTTTTCTTCGGAGTTGGCTTAGGAGTTGGTTCAGGAAGTTTCTAATTATTTTTGTTAGTCAACATATTATTCAATAGCAATTCAGCTTGATCAACAGTTCTTTCCCGGAAAACACAACCAGCACAACTATCTAGGTAGTCTCTCGAAGCATCGGTTAGTCCATTATAAAAGATATCAAGTATTTCATTTTTCTTGAGAGGATGATCAGGCAAAGCATTAAGTAATCAGAGAAGCCTCCCCCAAGCTTGTGGGAGACTCTCTTCTTCAATTTGCAAAAAGTTATATATTTCCCTTAAGGCAGTTTGTTTCTTATGAGTGGGGAAATATTTAGCAGAGAAGTAATAAATCATATCCTGGGGACTACGCACACAACCAGGATCAAGAGAATTAAACCATGTTTTAGCATCACCCTTTAATGAGAACGGAAATAACTTAAGGATATAATAATAGCGAGTTTTCTCATCATTAGTGAATAGGGTGGCTATATCATTTAATTTAGTAAGATGTGCCACAACAGTTTCAGATTCGTAGCCATAGAAAGGATCAGATTCAACCAAAGTAATTATCTCAGAATCGACAGAGAAATCATAATCCTTATCAGTAATAAAGATAGGTGAAGTAGCAAAAGAAGGGTCATATTTCATTCTAGCATTCAAGGACTTTTCTTTAAGCTTAGCTAATAATTTCTTAAGATCAGATCTATCATTGCAAGCTAAGAAGTCTCTAGCAGTTTCTTCATCCATAACATAGCCCTCAGGAACAACAGGCAATTCATATCTAGGGGAGAATCTTCATCATCACTTTCATCAATATTATCAGTTTCAATAATTTCATTCTCTCTAGCCCTAGCAAGTTGTTCATCAAGAAATTCACCTAGTGGCACAGTAGTATCAAGCATAGAAGTAGTTTCATCATAAGTATCATGCAAAGCAGAAGTGGCATCATCAATAACATGCGACCTATCAGAATCAATATCATGTGTAGGTGTCACAAGTTTACTCAAAACAGAAGGTGAATCAAGTGCAGAGCTAGATGGCAATTCCTTACCTCCCCTCGTAGTTGAGGGAAAAATCTTGGTCCTTTGATCTTTCAAGTTCTTCATAGTGATAAGCAGATATAGATCCCAAGTGACACAAATAATAGAGATATGCTTCCCGGCAACGGCGCCAGAAAATAGTCTTGATAACCCACAAGTATAGTGGATCGCAACAGTTTTCGAGGGTAGAGTATTCAACCCAAATTTATTGATTCGACACAAGGAGAGCCAACGAATATTCTCAAGTATTAGCAGCTGAGTTGCCAATTCAACCACACCTGGAAACTTAATATCTGCAACAAAGTATTTAGTAGCAAAGTAATATGATAATAGTGGTAACGGTAGCAAAAGTAATATTTTTGGTTTTATAGTGATTGTAACAGTAGCAACGGAAAAGTAAATAAGCGAAGAACAATATATGAAAAGCTCGTAGGCGTTGGATCGGTGATGGAGAATTATGTCGGATGCGATCGATCATGCAACAGTTATAACATAGGGTGACACAGACCTAGCTCCAGTTCATCAATGTAATGTAGGCATGTATTCCGAATATAGTCATACGTGCTTATGGAAAAGAACTTGCATGACATCTTTTGTCCTACCCTCCCGTGGCAGCGGGGTCCTATTGGAAACTAAGGGATATTAAGGCCTCCTTTTAATAGAGTACCGGACCAAAGCATTAACACATAGTGAATACATGAACTCCTCAAACTACGGTCATCACTGGTAATGGTCCCGATTATTGTCACTTCGGGGTTAACGGATCATAACACATAATAGGTGACTATAGACTTGCAAGATAGGATCAAGAACTCACATATATTCATGAAAACATAATAGGTCCAGATCTGAAATCATGGCACTCGGGCCCCTGTGACAAGCATTAAGCATAGCAAAGTCATAGCAACATCAATCTCAGAACATAGTGGATACTAGGGATCAAACCCTAACAAAACTAACTCGATTACATGATAAATCTCATCCAACCCATCACCGTCCAGCAAGCCTACGATGGAATTACTCACGCACGACGGTGAGCATCATGAAATTGGTGATGGAGGAAGGTTGATGATGATGATGGCGATGGATTCCCCTCTCCGGAGCCCTGAACGGACTCCACATCAGCCCTCCCGAGAGAGTTTAGGGCTTGGCGGCGGCTCCGTATCGTAAAACGCGATGAATCCTTCTCCCTGATTTTTTCTCCCCGAAAGTGAATATATGGAGTTGGAGTTGAGGTCGGTGGTGCGTCGGGGGGCCCACGAGGCAGAGGCCGCGCCTAGGGGGGTAGGCGCCCCCCACCCTCGTGGACAGGGTGTGGGCCCCCTGACATGGATTCTTCTTCTAGTATTTTTTATATATTCCAAAAATAATCTCCGTTGATTTTTAGGTCATTCCGAGAACTTTTATTTCTGCACAAAAATAACACCATGGTAATTCTGCTGAAAACAACATCAGTTCGGGTTAGTTCCATTCAAATCATGCAAGTTAGAGTCCAAAACAAGGGCAAAAGTTTTTGGAAAAGTAGATACGACGGAGACGTATCAAGGCCCCTTCATGTTCATTAAATAATGTACATATTGTTCAGACGCACCGTGCGTGCTGCTTGGCCTCGCTACTTGATGTAATATCGAACCTATGTTTCCGCTAGCATCAATAAAGCAGTTGTTTTCTGTACCAAGTTTTTGTGTGTTGCCAGAAGACTTGATCTCTGGGCTGGCAATGCAAGGTAAACTGGTTGCTCTAAGCCAGGGTGCCACACCCCTCCTCCAATTAAGCGCTGCCCACAGCTATTTTGTACGCATATAACATGGAGCTCAGTAGCCTCTGGCAACGGAGAAGAAAATCGCGGCCGCACGCGCGCATGAGCTAGCTATGGCTGCCATGTGTGCCGACCGCCAGATCTTGAAGGAGCACCTCATCTTCGAGGCCACCGTCGATGCCGCCATGCAGTTGTCTACTTTAAAATACAGTTTGTGTTGTTTTCTCGAGGCCACCGCCGGTGCCTTCTAGTGATTTGTCCATTGTAATGTTAATATGCAATCTGATGTTCAGTTAATAGTTTGGTCCTCTGAAATGTAATGTTCAGTTAACAATTTGGTCCTCTGAAATGTAATGTTCAATTAACAGTTTGGTCTAACAATTGCTACATTTCATAGTACTGTTCTCAACCATTCTTTGTTTTATTAACTGTCTTATCTTCTAGTACATGTTTCTATTCTGCGATGTCGTGCTCAGTTAACTGTTTTGGTTCATTTGGTCTACTGTCCATTTAACTGTTTGGTTCAATTTTGCAATTTGATTTTCATTTGCCGTGGGTACAAATTTGTATTGTTATGCATGTGACATAGATCGAATTTGGCTATACTCAATATATATTCTACTGATAGTATGGCAACTCTCAGTTAACCTGATAAAGATCTTCCTTATGCGTGTTGTAGGGAAACAATGGGAGACACTATGGTTTACCATCGAGGTATGCTCATGCATGGTCCTTTCGCTAATAGCACATTATTGTGCAGCTGCATGAATCTTTCTAATATTTAGGTTTCTTACAATTTGGTCTGGCACATGTAGGTCCTGCTATGAGAGGCTTAGACCCACTGTTCAACCCATTTTGCATATGGGGAAATGAGATGTCCATGAATATCAGTCAAGTCAAGAAACTCAGAAAGATTGTTAGGATGAACAAACTTGCGATGAATAATAGCAAGATCTTTGTTTGCGCAATGAATAAGAGATCAGTCAACTATAGGGTGGTACTAACTCTTTTACCTTGTTTTTACCCCTTGCGCCATTTCAAAATTTATAACAGTGATTCATGCATATCTTTGTTTTTAGTACTTTTCAAAGCAGTTCACCGATGATTACCTCTCAAACCACCTGCATGGTCAAGAGGCGAGGAAGGTATTCATTCAACACCAATGGTACAATATTGAAGTCTTCTTGAAGAGGACGAAGGTTGGGCGGGCAATTATCCAGAGCCACTGGCCTAAAGTTGCAAGGACATTCAACATCACTGAAGGCTCAATATTTGCCTTCCGCTGTTGTAGTTTCCCAGATGAGATTCATTTGTCTATTTACCATGTATGAGGCTACTTTCCAAAGGTTTTCGATGTTGCATGTGAAACTTGGTGTTGTTGTGTAACGGCGTAACTGAGTGCCGAAGCTATCTGATGTAATTCGATTATGAAATCTTGGTTGTCGTTATACGGATATGAAATATCTGTGTGTTTTATAAGAAATATCAGTTTGATTACTACATGGATTATCAATAATAGGCTAATTACCTTGCTTATTGGGGTTTTCTATTGCAGACGGTTACTCAGATAGCACCGTGGGCGATGAACTCAAACAACCCACGCGGTTTCTAGAAAGTAGGTGTGTTCGATCAACTAACAATCACACACGGCTTCCGGCAGAGAACTGTTTACGTTAGGCCTCCTTGCACAAATGTTTCCACACAAAAAATTGTGTGTGTGATATACATATGAACGGAAATGTTTCTCTCGGATTCACCATGTGGGATGTACATACGAATGGAAACGGTTGGGTTTCAATGCCTGGCTAGATCGCACACGAGCTCATTTTGCCCCAGGCTGTTTGCCAGGATGGCCTATCCCCGACAATTTTTGGGTCGTGTGGGAAGGACCCCCCTATCGCCCACACTCACTTGGCGACGGTTCCAAACGCCATCGCAGAAAGGGGTTAAAAACCGTTTGTATAGCAGGTCTCTGCACCAGTGTGCTCTCCTTGGCATTGACATTGTAGTGCTTGATCTTGAAGGTATTGGCGCATTTGTTGCTCAAGGGCATCTTGTTCTTCACGACGATGTCGTTCACGCTCATGAAGGCGGTCTTGTAATCCATTGATATGGAATGGGTTGTGTTGAGCATGGTGGTCTTGATGGTCGTTTCGAAGGTGAGAACAAGGTCATAGTAGAGTTGAGTCGGAGTTAGTGTCCGTAGAGTGGTGACTTGAGCGTCTTCTCCATGATAAAGATGAAGATGATGAAGAGTGTCAGTTGACCATCAATGCTCAAAGTTCATCCGTTTGAGTACCCGTCTTGTTGTTGAGGTACTTCCTTGTCCAAGCTTCGGATTGGCGACTGTCATTGGTGAGGCCATCAATGCGGTCACTGGCAACACCATTCGACTCATGCAATGCTCGTTGGAGGCTAACCACGCAATGGCAAGGAAATGTGAAATGGGGTCGTTGATGGTACCTCCTTTCTTATGGTGGTCTGTCAAAAGGTGAAGTGGTTGTTGTTGATGACAAGTTCGTGGCGATGATGAGTGGCGGTGATGTCGATGTCGAAGCCATTCCCAAGTAGCCGAAACACCTTAGGAAACAAAAAACTACAGCCTAAAATCTCAAACAAAATTGATCAAAATTGGGTATGGTAGTGGAAGAGTATGGTGGGGGGTATGCAAAAGGTTGTGGTTGTGGAAATGGGCGAGGACTAGGAAGAAAAGGTGGTGGCTGAGTTTTTTTTTAGTTTCAACAAAGGAAGCGGGATGATACGTGGTGGTGCCCGGATCATCCAGATTGATGTCCGAACCGTCCGGGCAGGCCAATCCGTGGGAAAAAATGCTCAAGGTGGACATGAAAATTTGGGGAAGAAAACTTTTGGGGCAATTTAGTGGTGGATTTCATGGTTGGTGCCCAGATCGTCTGGGCATGTCTTGGTGGTAGATAGATCTTCCCTAGAGTAGGGTTGTTGCAGCAGGGACTTCCCAGGGATGCTTGGCAACATAGACTGCATGCACTAGGAGTGGAAGAACTGCCCTTTTGCTTGGCAAGGGCAGTATAGGGGCCATGTCAGGGCTGGCACTGACATACTTGAGGCCGTGGCCTCACAAGATCTCTGGATTTGGCACTCTTTCTTTGGCATGGTCGGATCACACAATAATATCAATGTGCTTCAACGCTCGCTAGTGTTTACAAGGCTTGCCGAAGGCAACAGCCCGCCAGTCAATGTTAACATCAACGGCCACAACTACAACAAAGGATACTACCTAGTTGACGGTATCTATCCTCAGCGGACCATTATTGTGAAGACAATCTGATGCGGAGCATCCTATGGACATCACCATGTCAAGAGTCCATTTGGCAAGTGACACGTGCCACATCTATTTCATACATACAAAGGTGAATCATCTCATTTACACGTGTCCACTTGTACCTTTCGAGGATGGTATACTACTTGACCCCTCTCTCGTGTGCATACATAGGTGTGAGCGGAGCTACACATTCATCGAGGAGGAGTCCAAGAAGAAAAGAACATCTACGCCATCCAAGAGGGAAGCCTGGAAGCGGAGAAGGAAGCACCAAGAAGAAGGCAGCAGCTCCCATGCGACCCCGTGCCCACGGGCCTCCCAAGCTGGCGGTCCTGAAGACCCCGTGCGCACGGGCGTGTACCGTTCCCATGGGGCCCCGTGCCCACGGGCCTCCCGGACCCCGTGCGCATGGGCTCATGCGTCGGGTCTCTGGATACCCCGTGCGCACAGGCTCCACTTACCCCGTGCACACGGGGCCCCCTGTGCGTGGCTATTGGGCTTGGCCCTTGTATCCCCATCTCGTCCCTACTTACCCCTTCATCCCTTGGACCTATATATACACCCCTACCTCCTCCATTTAGACTTAGCTAAGAATAGATCTAAACATTAGAGCTTAGCTCATGTATCTTCCCTTGTGGGATCCCTCTTGAGAGATAAGACTCCATTGGAGTACAAGACCTCCATTGGAGAAGATCCCTAGGGATTCAAGACCCCCATGTGGGAAGGATATATCTAGATCATCAAGCCCTCATCTTCTTCATAGGATTTGGGATGAACTCTACCATGTATCTTGTTTCCCTTTGATTGTTCATGTACCTTGTGGATCTTGTGTGTTTGTTGGTCTAGTGGATGTGTGATTGGACTTGTTATTGAGTGTTCCTCTTGTTTTCCCCCTTGTGTCTTCTTGTTCTTGGGGATTCCCCCTCCAATTCATGAAAGATCTCCACTTAGGGTTCCACCCTACAACATATTGGTGTCACGAGCAAGGTTGATCACGAAATTGGAGCCCCCCTCTTTGTTTTCTAGCCTAATGTTCCTTCTTCTTGCCCAATTTCGAAAATTTCCCACAAAAAGAGCCATACCAAATTTTTTGTGATTTGAAGTTCTTGTGAGTTTTGGTTGATTTTGATCCGTGGATCTGGTGTCTAGCAAGTAGATCTAACTCCTATTGCGTCCTCATCCCCCAATTTTTTTTCTTACCCCCATTGAATTTGACAAGAAAATCATGAAATTTTCGCCTACCCCCGTGCCCATGGGCCCCCGCGTAGTCCCAGGTGACCCCGTGCCCTCGGTACGTGTACCGTGCGCACGGGACCCCGTGCGCACGGCCCTCCCAGAATCAGCCACGTGCACTTTACGTTTTCGGTCATAACTTCCACTCCCGAACTCCGATTTGGGTGTTCTTTGGCTTGTTGAAAAGCTAGTGACACGCCCGAGTTGCTCATCTTGGTTTTACCACCATTTGACTCCATCAAGTTTTTTCAATTTTTGCATCTTTTGCATAGGCCTTACGCCATAACTTTGGCACCACCACATACAACTTCCGCAAACTAACCCATTTTGGTTCTTAGTGCATTTGTGGTTGTTTGAGTTGTGATTTGAGTCTCCTAAGGTGTTTAGGATACTTAGGGACTGTTACATCTTCATCCACCACCGGTGACTTGTATCGGTCCATCGACTACATCCACCATGAGCTTCCACATCGATATCGACCATCCATCCTTTGAGACCATCTTCAACCGGAAGCAAGGCCAGTTACCCACCGACTTCGTGAAAGGTTAAGTGTGACGAAGGTATCCATTACATCATAAACTTTTCCTTCCTTGCCATTACATCTTGATAGGCCCACCATCTTTGTGAATACCTTCATACCTATTGAGACTAGCTACCTGAGTATTGCTGGGCTTCACGAAAACTTGTGCACCATAGTGATACGATATCATATTATTGCATCATTGGACATATCATATAGTGCAATTGCTTTATCCCGTGCATATCTTGTGATACTTATCTCATGTGTTTGGTTGAGGCTCATTAAGCATAGTGGAAAGGAAGAGGAAAGTCCAAAAAAAAGCTTTTAAGCAAGAAAATAATGATCATAAGCTTATAAGCAAAAGAGAGTTGATCATGAAAAGAGATACTTGTGCATGAGGATATATGGAATAGGGAACATTTAGCTTGCATACATATAGGTTGGTGCCAAGTGGTGAATCGTTCCCAAGTGTGCAATCAAGCTAGTGCTCTCCTAGTGTTTGTGCAACACGAGCTTAGTCTTCGTTAGGCAATTTTGTATTGCTCATCCCTCTAGTTGCGCAAGCCCCATTATCCCACCGTGTGTGTTTCTTTATTTCCCTCCTCTATATTTGTGATCACTTGCTTTGCATTTTGAGTCCTTTGGATTTATCTCAACATTTACAATATCTTGGACTTCAATTCGCATGAAATTTGTGCCACTTATCCTAACCAAGCCACTCGATAAGCTTTACTTTGTAGGTGTGTGTGAACAAGTCCGGTACCAATTCCACTATTCTTTCATCTCACATTGAGTGCTACGAGATACATCCTCAACGTTGGAAAAAGGTAGCTTGGTATTGTTTATCTCATTTCCTACTCACCTTTGCTCGAGTCTTGTGATGGATAGGCAAGGCATTTCATCTCCGGTCTTCCACGACAACGGCGACACGAACAACTACATCACCAAAACGCCCACCTTCGGACTACACCGAGCAATGCAAGGCATTCAGCGACTCACCGTCGACATTCAACAACGTGAAGCACGGACAAGGGACTACATCGACACCAAGTTGGACGCATAATTGGATGACATCCGACACGTGTGGGCCAACTACAAGTCTTCTTCCTCTTCGTCATCTTCAAGGTGGAGACGCTCAAGTCGCAAGTCTTCGGAGCAGCAACAAGATGCAAGTACCACGAGGCACCGTCAAGAAAACCTTCATGAGTACAAGAGAAGACCGAGAGACGAGCACCACCAAGATGGAGCTACGACTACTACCACCACTTCGGCATCTTCACCAAGTGTTATCAAGGCATCTTCGCCTTTCAACGTACGGCATCTTCGCCTACCTCCGACAAGTACGCCTACATCGGCCTTTATCCACGGCGACGGTGATGACATGATCGAGCATGGGATTTACCCTTCGTTCATGGAGGAGAGCAATGATGGGCCATCTTCGACCTTCATCCACGGTGACGACTACGAGATGGTTGAGCATGGGATTTCCCTTCGACCACGATGACGTATGATGACTTGAGTGACTTGTGCCACCATATTGAGAGTGAGAGTGACTTCACCACTAGCCCCATATATGATGAGTTGCCACAACTCCCATGTGAGGAGAGCCACAACCCCCACCACTTGAGTAGATGAGTGACTGTGAGTCCACTTTCAACACTAACGAGTTGATCTCTACCTCTATTGTGTCTTCTCATTTGGTGCTAGGTCCCATATATGATGACGCGCCGATACATGATGACTTCGTCCTTCCTTTGGAAAAGATGATGGCCATGGTGGAATATGATGCACCCCCACATGGTTCCATCAAGATGAAGATGACCACCATTTGGTCTTTTCCACCTCACCTACACCACTTGAGTGGCATGAACAAGGTAACATAGATGAAGGTGATGCTCTAGTCCCACTAGTGGACATTCTTGACATTGATTGCTTGCATGATGTTGACCAACCTATTACCATGCTTCATGCTAGTGCGACTTCCCCATGCGATGATTTACCCATTTATGACGAGTTTGATGATTGCCATGTGGAGTCTATTAGTTGTGATGCCATGTTGCATAGGATTTATTGTGACAATTATTTAGGTCACATCATGTTTGCCAATCCGCTTGACTTGTCATATGCTATGCATGAGATCAATCATATGTCATATTTGCAATCTCTTCATAGTGACCATGCATATGCTATTATAATAAACCCAATTTGCACATATGGCATAGATGACAAGCCCATGGTTATTGGCATTTGTTTTTCTTGTGATGATATTGATATGCTTCCTTTGCATCATTTATCTCATATGCCATGCGATGACCACCTAGCTTCGGATATGCATTGTTTTGGATGGTGTCCATTTTCTCCATATGATGTTTCCGATATTGCTCATGAGGAGACCCCCATAGTTTCCTCATACATGTTAGGAGATTTTGTTCCACCCCATCCATTGCATGACCCCAATACTTGTGTGCACCATATGCTCCCCATGAATAAAAATGCTATTGTTGTGCCACACACTTGCTATAAATTGCGTCCCAATCATGTTGAACACAATAACTATCATTGCATGATGGATGACATGTTTCTGTACCGTGCCTCAAATTTCTTTGAGCATTGTTTATCTTGTGCTAACGCTCACGTTCACATACACATCATGACGGATGATGTGTACATTTACCACGCACACACTTTCTTTGGTTTGTGTCTCTTTTGTGTAGGTACCCATGAACACTCGTCAACCTCACAATCCCATGAGTTGACAAAACGAGCTCTAGAGAGCAATGATGACTTGGGATCCCGTGGATTGTCCTTACCACCACTCCCTTCGCATAAAGACTTCGCGCATCTCATCTACGCGGCCCTCACATGGTTATGGATTATTTACCACTTCTCACTTTATGCCCATATTGCCATGTTCACTTTGCATGATATGCTCATTCCTATGCCTTTGTCGTGCATTTGTGACCCATGCTTTGCATTACACATGATGATTGATTCTAGTACTTGTATGTGTGTGTGCAAGCTGGGTGGAGATATCACTTGTTATTACCATGTTTGCTTTGTGCCCCATGCCTATGATGATACTATGATCTTGCTTTGTGTTCGTGCTTGCGATATGCCATGTGCATTGCCTATGCCTATTATTTGCTCACATGACATGATTGCCATGATATCCTCTAGTGTGTTGCATCTTCGCTCCACTAGCTTGCGTGACATGATTGATATGTTTGCTTATGTTGCATCACCGATGACTCATACTTTCTCGTTTCTTGCGGTTGATGGCATCCATTTCCATGCTTTGCACATGATTGACTTGATTGCCTCACACATATTGAACAATTGCTCCTTCCTTTGTGTTGAGTGTCATGATATCTTCACTACACCATATGCACACTATGCTTGGATTGTCTTGCACTTGCCCCGTGTGTTTCGACATCTCATTATATTTGGTGTTGTGAATGATTCCTATGCATACCATAGACCGTTTGTTGAGTGCTTTATGCATGCTTGCTATGACCGTGACGTAGATGCTTGTTCACTTGTCACACATATTAGCATCTTCACCTTCCATTTGCATGCTTGTTTCCATGATGTCCTTGATTATGCTCAACTTATATGCTTAAATGCCATGCCATACTTCTTTGTCAAACCATATGCTATGCTTGATGATAACATTTGTTGGGTGAATCACCTCTTGAATGCTTGGTTTTTCTCTTACGCCAACCACATTTGTTTTTCCAAGTGCTTGTTATCTTTACTCCTTTTGAAGGAATTACAGGACGGTGCGACATTGGAGAGTGCCCATTTGAAACTACAAGATGATGAATGCTTGGTGATCGTCAACTTCTACACGGCAACATCATCTCTTTCCCATGGTGATTTGGATTTCGATCCGAGGTCGGATCTTTCCCAGGGGGAGGGGATGATGCGGAGCATCCTATGGACATCACCATGTCAAGAGTCCATTTGACAAGTGACACGTGCCACATCTACTTCATACATACAAAGGTGAAGCATCTCCTTTACACGTGTCCACTTGTACCTTTTGAGGATGGTATACAACTTGACCCCTCTCTCGTGTGCATACATAGGTGTGAGCGGAGCTACATATTCATCGAGGAGGAGTCCAAGAAGAAGAAAACATCTGCACCATCCAAGAGGGAAGCCTGGAAGCGGAGAAGGAAGCACCAAGAAAAAGGCAGCAGCTCCTAGGCGACCCCGTGCGCAAGGGCCCCTCCGACTCCGTGCCCACGGGCCTCCCAGGCTGGTGGTCCTGAAGACCCCGTGCGCACGTGTAACATCCCAAATTTTCAATTTGGAATGTTATACATTAGATCATCACTGCATATCATATTTTTATTTGCTCTTGTCCTGATCCAGAAATTCTACGCAACTCAAGGACCCACAGAAAGAGTTGGGGATTTTGTTATTTTCATATTTGGGCTTTCTCAAATTTTGAAAATAGGGTCATTTGATTTTATTTATTTTATCTTCAATTATTTCTATTATACAAATATGAGAGAGGGAATAAAATGACTTTCCCAAAATAAAGAAATATTGAAGATTTAATAAAAAATCAAATAAGTTTTTATTTTGGAGTTTTTGGCTACTTTATTTGAATTTAGGAAAAACTGCATGTTTTTCAAAACTGCATTTTAGGGCCAAGAAAATGTTCATCTCGTTCTAAATATTTTATTTAGGCGGTGAAAATTTATTTTGGCATTTTTAGAATTTTATTTTATTTTCTAGAATTTTTCTTAGTTTCGGCGGAATTGTTTTAAAAAAAGTACCGTGTGCCCGACTGGGCCGAAGGCCCAGCCGAGCCAGGCCAGGCCCGCACCCGCCACCGCATTTCCCGTGGGAGACCGCCGCCGCCGTAGCCGAGTCCGGCCGGGGCACGCCTCCCGAGGCCGACCCCGACCCGGCGCCCCCTTCCCCAAGCTGCGCCACCCCCCTCTCATAAATACCCCCCGTCGCCGCCTCACCCCGCCACCTCGCCCCGCCCCGCCACCTCGCCCCGCCCCGCCTCCCGCAGCCGCCGCACACCGCCGCTTGCCGCGCCGCTCGCCGCCGCCTACCGCGCCCGCCGCCGCCGACGCCGCCCCACCCCGCCGGAGCCCCGAGCCGCCGGAGTCCGACGAGGTAGCCGCGCCGTTCGCCACCGGTTTTTCGGAGAAAATCGATCAAGTTTTTCCTTGAAAACCCTAGGTTTTTTATTTATTTTTCTTAGATCGGTTTTATCGGTTCTTTTATTTAGCGAGCGTTCACTCGTTCGTTCATTTTAACGGACTAGTTCACCGTTTAGTTTCAGATAACGAACATTCGTTCGTTAATCTGTTCGTCGGTTTTCTCTTTTTCTCGGATTTTCCGCGATTATTTCTGATCCGATTTTCGTTCTAGTTTAGCTTTTCGCTCGTTCATCGGAATCAGACGATTCAAGTGCCTAGAGTTTCGTCCCGAAACCCTCTTTCCGTTTAACCAACTCAAACAAGTTTTTGCTACTGTAAAATTTGACTTAGGTCCAGATTAGTAATCGAAGCTTGTTTTCTTTCGCCATTTGACTTTCATTGTTTCGTTTGATTTGTTTCTTTTTGCAAACCGGAGTTCTTAAGTTGAACTTTCTGGTTAGATCTCTTATTTGAGTTTTACCTGTGCATTAGATGAGTACTTATTGTATGCTTGTTTGTTTGTTGCGATAGAGTACCCGGAGTGCGCCGCTTGCTACTTCGAATCTCTAGGTTTCACGGATCATCATCAAGGCAAGTAACACTTTGATCATACCTCTTACTACCCAGTTTTATTGCGTTAGATCCATCCTCAAACAATTGCATGGTTAGGATCTGAATAAATTGTGGGTTGGGAAGTAGATGAGGTAGCACCTATTACCTGTTTTATTATCAAACCATGGGAGTTACTTCTACGTTTGCTTATGCCATGCTATGCTTGTAGACGTGGATTGGGTTTGAGTGTATCCATGACAGATGTGAGAATGTTAATTAATGGTTCAACTTAAGGTGGCAACTTTAATACACATCTTGGTGGATTGAGGCACCTGGGTATTCCAGCGATTGCCTGTTGTTTTTCTTTATGGACCGCCACCCAGGCTCAAAGGGATCATGAGATTATTCATACTAGAAACTTCCCTGTGAAGCCACAAGCTACTATGGGCTCTAGCATAGTTGATTAAGTCATGCGAACTCTTACAGTGGTAGACTAGCAGATGTAGGGGAAAGTAGGTGTAACGGTCTACCCGATCGTAAGGTGCTAGCGCTTCTGAAAGACTATGTCTCGGTCATCCGTTTCTCAAACACCATGTAGTGCGAGAATCCCAACGGAGGAGATCGAGTCTTGTGGGGAAAAGTGCGCAAACCTCTGCAGAGTGTATAAACTAATCATGATTAGCCGTGTCCCCGGTTATGGACGTCTTGAGTATCTAGTACTTGGATTATCATGTGAATCTCATCATGTGACTTTAATTAAATTTTGTTGGGTTTTAATGATAATGTTTAATTGGGATTGAGAGGGTGTCTACGCTCTCAATGTTTAACAACCACCATGATAGTTAAATAAAAATTTATTCCTTTGCAGTAGGGAAAAATTGGCTTTACGCAAAACTGTAACCATAGAGCTTTCCACCAGCCAGATATGCATGTAGTGATAGCATTATTCTGTTCCTGCTCTATTGTGTTACTTTGCCAGCATATTCCATGTACTGACCTGTTTTCGGGCTGCAACATTCATGTTGCAGACTTTTCAGACGACGAGTAAGGAGCCTTAGGTCGTGGTTCTATACTCAGTGATGTCGTTGGAGTTGATGGACTCACTTATCTTCCAAGCCTTCCGCTGTTATCGTTATTAGATGGCCTTAAGCCATATTATTTGTAATAAGTTCTCTTTTGAGACACTCGATGTAATAAGTGTGTGATTACTACTCTGTTATAAATCCTTCAAGTACTGTGCGTGTCAGCATTACTGATCCAGGGATGACACTGATGCATAGAGATCAGACTGTTTGAGGTCTGGTCGCTACAATACAAGATGGTATCAGAGCACACGCTGACTATAGGACACAACCACTAAGATAAAGACCTAGATCACTATTCTCTTCTCTGACTTCTCATCTTTTCTACTCTTTTAGGATGGCGGATGCAAGGAACAAGTTCACGCAACCGGATGAAGATACACCCTTTGGACGTCACCTGAAGGGAGTCACTAAGTACCTGAACATCGGAGTACCAAGCTTCACCGGGACCTACAACGCCACTTTACCTGAAGAGGAGCGCTGGATGATTCAAGTTCAAGTTCCAGGAAGGACGTTCGCGCCTGTCACAGAGCCCATAGAGTTTTTCTTTGATGCACCAACCTGGAGTCTAGGAAAGAGCATGGCAGCCCACATCGCCATGGGACGTATTGGAGAAGTTTACCGCAATGATCTCAAGGATACTATCTACCATATTTGTGGGCGCCGAGATGAACAATGTGAGATGATCAGCACTAGGAAGGATAGGTCCATCACAGCTTTTATCCAGGAGTTAAACCAGCACATTCAACGTCAGGAGAACCAGATGTGCGCAGGCATGATAGATCTGAAGAAGGTGATGACAAAAATCACGGAGCTAGAGGAATAACTCAAGGCAACACGTGAAGATTATGAGGAGGAAATCGTCGTACTAGTGGAGAAGAATGATGACCTGATTAAGAAGATTGGAATATTCATGGGAGACCCCACACCAGTAGAAGAAGACGAAGAACCCAAGGAGATTCGCCCAGAAGACTACATCATCATCGACGACACCGACTCTGACCTGAACGATGATGACTATGAAGACGAAGCTGGAGCAGATATCATGGAGTCTGCAACCGAGGAATATTTCTAGTAGACCACCACATCAGTAGTAGTATTCCACCATGTAAATAGAGTAGTCCGAGCTCTTTTACGATAGTTCTAGACCGATTGTATGCCCTTGTTTGATTTGAGTGAAGTGATTTTGTTTGCATTTGCCTCATGTGCATATGGGTAGTGTTTTCTCTCTAGACCTTAATCTATTCTTATTTCTCATCTTTTCTAAACCCTCAGATGCCTCCGAGACGTGACAATGGATTTGCTTTCCCACCGGAGCTCACTCAGTTAATCCAGCAGCAGAATGCATTGATGCAGTTGCTAGTCCAGAATCAGAATCAGGGGAACAACAACAACAACAACCCACCACCACCACCACCTGTTGATCACTTAACCCGTTTCCTTAGACTGAATCCGCCGGTGTTCTCCAGTAGCACCGAGCCTATAGTAGCAGATGATTGGATCCGCAAGATTGGAAGGGGGTTAACCACTACAGGATGTACTGACGCTGAGAATGTGCGTTTTGCCGCACATTAGTTGGATGGACCAACAGCATCATGGTGGGAGAATTACACTGTCACCTACCCTATAGCCATGGTGACATGGGACCAATTTCAGCAGGCTTTCTGTACAGCCCATGTTTCAGCAGGAGCTATGGCCATGAAGAAGCGTGAGTTTCGCAACTTGCGCCAAGGAGGACGGACAGTTGGCCAATACGTGGATGACTTTAGTAAGTTAGCACGCTATGCCCCAGATGACGTTGCTACGGATGCAGCTAAGCAGGAGAAGTTTCTGGAAGGACTGAATGATGAGTTGAGCATGCAGTTGATGGTAGCAACTTTTAACAACTACCAGGAGTTGGTAGATCGTGCTCTTATGATAGAAGGGAAGCGGCAGCAGATTGAGAACCGCAAGAGGAAGTATGGACAAGGGAAATACAATTCAGGAGCTCAGCAGAAGCCACATTTTACCCCGAAAACGGGAGGACATTTTCAGCATACCCATGGAGGAGGGAGTTCGCATAATCATAATGGCCCCCAAAATGGTAATGGGAATGGGGAGAGCAACAGTCAGAATCGCACCAACCCATCAACCCCAGCCAAGAGAGACCTAAGCCAAGTCACTTGTTATAAGTGTCAGAAGACTGGACATTATGCCAAGAATGTCCTGAAGCCTAGAATGGAAATGGCAATGGAAGCTCTGGGAAGAAGCTGAACCCTTTCAATAGGGGACAGGTGAACCACGTTAACATGTAGGAGGTTGAAGCCCAGCCAGATGCAGTAATCGATAAGTTTTTGGTTAAGTCTTTTACTACAATCGTTCTTTTCGATACTGGTGCATCGCATTCATACATATCAAGGGGATTCGTGGATAAGTATAAACTGTCCACCAAGGTTCTTAGAACACCTATGTTAGTAAGCTCACCAGGAGCGGAGTATATGGCCAGTAAAGGATGTTTTCAAGTGCCATTGAGTATAGGCAGGCATGTGTTCCCCTCGGATTTGATCATTTTGGAATCGCAAGGTTTGGATGTAATTCTGGGTATGGATTGGCTATCGATGTATGGAGGAAACATTGATTGCGCCAGTAAGTCAATTTTGCTTACCACCCCAGAGGGAAGAAGGATCAAGTATGTATCACGGCATGTGCCGAATAGGACTCAAGTAAATTCCTTATCAGGAGTTGTACAGGAGGAGGTATCGGTGGTAAAGGATTTTCCGGATGTATTTCCAGAAGAATTGCCAAGCATGCCACCTGATAAAGACATTGAGTTTTTGATTGAGATTTTGCCAGGCACAGGACCAATATCTAAGAGACTGTATAGAATGCCTGCAAAGGATTTGGAGGAGATTAAGAAGCAGATTACAGAGTTACTGGATAAGGGATATATTCGCCCAAGTTCATCACCTTCGGGATCACCAGTACTTCTAGTGGAAAAGAAGGATGGATCGTTAAGGATGGTTGTTGATTATCGAGGATTCAATGAAGTGACAATCAAGAATAATTACCCACTGCCGATGATCAATGATTTGTTTGACCAATTGCAAGGAGCTAAGGTATTTTCCAAGATCGATTTGCGATCAGGATACCACCAGTTGAAGATTCGAGAGCAGGACATACCTAAGACAGCTTTTACCACAAGGTATGGGTTGTATGAGTATACCGTTATGTCATTTGGTCTGACTAATGCACCTGCCTATTTTATGAACATGATGAACAAAGTGTTTATGGAGTTTTTGGATAAGTTCGTCATAGAGTTCATTGATGATATACTAGTTTACTCGAAGAATGAAAAGAAGAACATAAAGAACATTTGCGTTTGGTACTTGGTAAGCTCAGAGAACATCAGTTATACGCCAAGTTCAGCAAATGTGAGTTTTGGTTGAAGGAAGTGGGATTCCTCGGGCATGTTATATCGGGAGAAGGAATAGCTGTAGATCCCACCAAGGTTGTCACTGTGACAAATTGGGAAGCCCCAACAACAGTTGGAGAGATCCGGAGTTTTCTTGGACTCGCGGGATACTACCGGAGGTTCATTGAAAATTTCTCGAAGATTGTAAAACCTATGACGGAGTTGTTGAAGAAGGATACCAAGTTCAAATGGACTGAAGAATGTGAGGCCAGTTTTCAGGAGTTGAAGAAACGTTTGGTTACATCGCCAGTGTTGATTCTGCCAGATCAGCGCAAGGATTATGAAGTATATTGCGACGCTTCACGTCGAGGACTTGGAGCAGTGCTTATGCAGGAGGGAAGAGTTGTTTCATATGCCTCACGACAGCTTAAGCCCCATGAGTTGAATTATGCTACACACGACTTGGAGTTAGCAGCCGTAGTGCACGCTTTAAAGACATGGAGACATTTTCTCATCGGAAACCATTGTGAGGTGTACACGAATCACAAGAGTTTGAAGTACATCTTCACGCAGAAGGAGTTGAATCTCAGGCAAAGGAGATGGTTGGAGCTCATCAAGGATTATGATATGAGATTACATTAGCATCCCGGAAAGGCTAATGTAGTAGCTGACGCATTGAGCCGCAAGAGCCATGTCAACACACTAATGATCGGAGAGTTACCAAAGGAGTTAGCCGAGGATCTTCGTGAGCTATGTTTGGAGATAGTCCCGAGAGGCTATGTAGCAGCATTGGAGATTCAGTCTACTCTGATGGATAAGATCAGAGAAGCTCAGAAGACCGACAAGGAGATTGCCACCTTAAAGGAGAAGATGAGCAAGGGAAAAGTTAAAGGATTTCGTGAGGATGAACACGATACCTTATGGTTTGAAGACCGCATTTATGTGCCTAATGACCCGGAGATCAGGAAGCTAATTTTGCAAGAGGCCCATGATTCACCGTACTCGATTCACCCAGGAAATACCAAGATTTTTTTGGATTTAAAAGAAACTTTCGGGTGGACCGGAATGAAGAAGGATATTGCAGAGTATGTAGCAGTTTGTGATGTATGTCAGAGAGTAAAGGCAGAGCATCAGAAGCCAGCGGGATTGCTACAGCCATTGCCGATACCCGAATGGAAGTGGGATAAGCTAGGCATGGATTTTATCACGGGATTACCCAGGACCCGTTCAGGCTATGACTCGATATGGGTTGTAGTCGATCGCTTGACGAAGGTAGCTCATTTCATCCCAGTGAAGACCACTTACACCAGTGCTAAGTTGGCAAAGATATATATGACCAGGATCGTATGTCTGCATGGAGTTCCGAGGAGCATTGTATCAGATAGAGGAACCCAATTTACCTCAAAGTTCTGGAATTAGTTGCATGAAACTTTGGGTACCAGGCTAGAGTTTAGTACAGCTTTTCATCCGCAGACCGATGGACAGACCGAGAGAGTCAATCAGATTTTGGAGGATATGATGAGAGCTTGTGCGCTAGATTATGGATCTAGTTGGGATGACAACTTGCCATATGCGGAGTTCTCTTGCAACAATAGTTATCAATCCAGTTTGAAGATGGCCCCTTTCGAAGCCTTGTACGGAAGAAGGTGCAGAACACCATTATCGTGAGACGAAGTTGGAGACCGCCAGTTGTTTTGACCAGATTTGATTAAGGAGTCTGAACAGAAGGTGAAGTTGATTCGCGATAGGCTCAAGGTAGCCCAGTCCAGGCAGAAGAGCTATGCAGATTCCAAATGCAAGGAGATAGTTTACGAACCCGGAGATAGAGTTTATCTTCGTGTATCTCCACTTCGAGGAGTTAAGCGCTTTGGAGTTAAGGGAAAGTTAGCGCCACATTTTGTGGGACCATACAAAGTTTTGGAACGCATGGGAGAAGTTGCTTATAAGTTGGAATTGCCTGAGGGATTGTCGGGAGTTCACAGTGTGTTCCACGTTTCCCAATTGAAGAAGTGCCATGCAGAAATGGCGGATATACCGCTGAGAGATACAGTGCCGCTGGAAGCGATTCAGTTGGATAGTGATTTGACCTATGAGGAGAAACCGGTTAAGATTCTCGAGTATGCTAGCCGAGTCACCCGCAGCAAGGTTATCAAGTTTTGCAAGGTTCAGTGGAGCCACCACACCGAGGATGAAGCAACCTGGGAGCGAGAGGAAAATCTGCTGAAGGACCACCCTCACCTATTTTCTAGCCAACCCATATCTCAAGGGCGAGATTCATCTTAAGGGGGGTAGGTTTGTAACATCCCAAATTTTCAATTTGGAATGTTATACATTAGATCATCACTGCATATCATATTTTTATTTGCTCCTGTCCTGACCCATAAATTCTACACAACTCAAAGACCCACGGAGAGAGTTGGGGATTTCGTTATTTTCATATTTGGGCTTTCTCAAATTTTGAAAATAGGATCATTTGATTTTATTTATTTTATCTTTAATTATTTCTATTATAAAAATATGAGAGAGGGAATAAAATGACTTTCCCAAAATAAATAAATATTGAAGATTTAATTAAAAAAAATCAAATAAGTTTTTATTTTGGAGTTTTTGGCTAGTTTTTGAATTTAGGAAAAATTGCACGTTTTTCAAAACTGCATTTTAGGGCCAAGAAAATGTTCATCTCGTTCTAAATATTTTATTTAGGTGGTGAAAATTTATTTTGGCATTTTTATAATTTTATTTTATTTTATAGAATTTTTCTTAGTTTCGGCGGAATTGTTTACAAAAAAAGTACCGCGCGCCCGACTGGGCCGAAGGCCCAGCCGAGCCAGGCCAGGCCCGCGCCCGCCGCCGCCTTTCCTGCGGGAGACCGCCGCTGCCGCAGTCGAGTCCGGCCAGGGCACGCCACCCGAGGCCGACCCCGACCCGGCGCCCCCTTCCCCAAGCCGTGCCACCCCCCTCTCTTAAATACCCCGCCGCCGCCGCCTCACCCCGCCACCTCGCCCTGCCCCGCCACCTCGCCCCGCCCCGCCTCCCGCAGCCGCCGCATGCCACCGCTTGCTGCGCCACTCGCCGCCGCCGCCGACGCCGCCCCACCCCGCCGCAGCCCCGAGCCGCCGGAGTCCGAAGAGGTAGCGGCGCCGTTCGCCGCCAGTTTTCCAAAGAAAACCGATCCGGTTTTTCCTTGAAAACCCTAGGCTTTTATTTATTTATTTTTGTTAGATCGGTTTTATCGGTTCTTTTATTTAGCGAGAGTTCGCTCGTTCGTTCGTTTTAACGGACTAGTTCACCGTTTAGTTTCAGATAACGAACGTTGGTTCATTAATCTGTTCGTCAGTTTTCTCTTTTTCTCGGATTTTCCGCGATTATTTCTGATCGCGATTTCTGATCCGATTTTTGTTTTAGTTTAGCTTTTCGCTCGTTTATCGGAATCAGGTGATTCAAGCGCCTAGAGTTTCATCTCGAAACCCTCTTTTCGTTTAGCCAACTCAAACAAGTTTTTGCTACTGTAAAATTTGACTTAGGTCCAGATTAGTAATCGAAGCTTGTTTTCTTTCGCCATTTGACTTTCATTGTTTCGTTCGATTTGTTTCTTTTTGCAAACCGAAGTTCTTAAGTTGAACTTTCTGGTTAGATCTCTTATTTGAGTTTTACCTGTGCATTAGATGAGTACTTATTGTATGCTTGTTTGTTTGTTGCGATAGAGTACCCGGAGTGCGCTGCTTGCTACTTCGAATCTCTTGGTTTCACGGATCATCATCAAGGCAAGTAACACTTTGATCATAGCTCTTACTACCCAGTTTTATTACTTTAGATCCATCCTCAAACAATTGCATGGTTCGGATCTGAATAAATTGTGGGTTGGGAAGTAGATGAGGTAGCACCTATTACCTGTTTTATTATCAAACCCTGGGAGTTACTTTTACGTTTGCTTATGCCATGCTATGCTTGTAGACGTGGATTGGGTTTGAGTGTATCCATGACAGATGTGAGAATGTTAATTAATGGTTCAACTTAAGGTGGCAACTATAATACACATCTGGGTGGATTGAGGCACCTGGGTATTCCAGCGATTGCCTGTTGTTTTTTTTGTGTGGACCGCCACCAGGCTCAAAGGGATCATGAGATTATTCATACTAGAAACTTCCATGTGCAGCCACAAGCTACTATGGGCTCTAGCATAGTTGATTAAGTCATGCGAACTCTTACAGTGGTAGACTAGCAGATGTAGGGGAAAGTAGGTGTAACGGTCTACCCGATCGTAAGGTGCTAGCGCTTCTGAAAGACTATGTCTCGGTCATCCGTTTCTCAAACACCATGTAGTGTGAGAATCCCAACGGAGGAGATCGAGTCTTGTGGGGAAAAGTGCGCAAACCTCTGCAGAGTGTATAAACTAATCATGATTAGCCGTGTCCCCGGTTATGGACGTCTTGAGTATCTAGTACTTGGATTATCATGTGAATCTCATCATGTGACTTTAATTAAATTTTGTTGGGTTTTAATGATGATGTTTAATTGGGATTGAGAGGGTGTCTATGCTCTCAATGTTTAACAACCACCATGATAGTTGAATAAAAATTTATTCCTTTGCAGTAGGGAAAAAATGGCTTTACGCAAAACTGTAACCATAGAGCTTTCCACCAGCCAAATATGCATGTAGTGATAGCATTATTCTGTTCCTGCTCTACTATGTTACTTTGCCAGCATATTCCATGTGCTGACCCGTTTTCGGGCTGCAACGTTCATGTTGCAGACTTTTCAGACGACGAGTAAGGAGCATTAGGTCGTGGTTCTATACTCAGTGATGCCGTTGGAGTTGATGGACTCACTTATCTTCCAAGCCTTCCGCTGTTATCGTTATTAGATGGCCTTAAGCCATATTATTTGTAATAAGTTCTCTTTGAGACACTCGATGTAATAAGTGTGTGATTGCTACTCTGTTATAAATCCTTCAAGTACTGTGCGGGTCAGCATTATTGATCCAGGGATGACACTAATGCACAGAGATCAGACTGTTTGAGGTCTGGTCGCTACAGCACGGGCGTGTACCGTGCCCACGGGCCTACCGGACCCGTGCGCACAGGCTCATGCGTCGGGTCTCTGGATACCCCGTGTGCGCGGGCTCCACTTACCCCGTGCACACGGGGCCCCCTGTGCGTGGCTGTTGGGCTTGGCCCTTGTATCCCCATCTCGTCCCTGCTTACCCCTTCTTTCCTTGGACCTATATATACTCCCCTTCCTCCTCCATTTAGACTTAGCTAAGAATAGATCTAAACATTAGAGCTTAGCTCATGTATCTCCCCTTGTGGGATTCCTCTTGAGAGAGAAGACTTCATTGGAATACAAGACCTCCATTGGAGAAGATCCCTAGGGATTCAAGAACCCCGTGTGGGAAGGGTCTATCTAGATCAGCCCTCATCCCCTTTATAGGATTTGGGATGAACTCTACCATGTATCTTATTTCCCTTTGATTGTTTATGTACCTTGTGGATCTTGTGTGTTTGTTGGTCTAGTGGATGTGTGATTGGACTTGTTCTTGAGTGTTCCTCTTGTTTTCCTCTTGTGTTTTTCTTGTTCTTGGGGATTCCCCCTCCAATTCGTGAAAGATCTCCACTTAGGGTTCCACCCTACAACACAATCCACAACCCTATCAGAGAGAAGATGAAAAGATTTTTCGCAAGAGCAAAAGAGTGCTAGAAAGGATGTTGAGCATGCCTTTGGTGTTCTGCAATCTTGATGGGGCATCATTCAATATCCTGCTAGAACTTGGAGCACCAAGAAAGTTATGTGAGGTGATGACTGCTTGTGTGATCATGCACAATATGATCGTAGAAGATGAGTGCCCGAAACGTATCTACGATCAAGGGTTTCAGTTTCAGGGTGACAATGTTGTGCCTGTGTAGCGACCCGACCTCAAACGGTCAAGTCTCTGTGCTTCAGTGTCATCCCTGGATCGGTAATGCTGACACACACAGTACTCGAGGATTTATAATAGAGTAGCAATCACACACTTATTATATCGAATGTCTCCAAAGGGAACTTATTACAATAAATATGGCTTAAGGCCATCTAATACGATAAAAGCGGAAGGCTTGGAAGATAAAGTGAGTCCATCAACTCCAACGGCATAGCTGAGCTGCACGGCAACGACCTAACGAACCTTACTCTTCGTCTGAAAAGTCTGCAACATAATATGTTGCAGCCCGAAAATGGGTCAGCACATGGAATATGCTGGCAAAATAACACAGTAGAGCAAGAACAGAATAATGCTATCACTACATGCATATTTGGCTGGTGGAAAGCTCTAGGGTTATAGTTTTGCGAAAAGCCAATTTTTCCCTACAACAAAGGAATAGATTTTATTTAACTATCATGGTAGTTGAAACATCATTGAGAAGGTTCCTCCAACTCAATCCCAATTAAAGTAATTATCAACCCAACAATATTAAATTAGAGTGATGAGATACTTAAGATACTCCAAGTACTAGATACTCAAGATTGTCCATAACCGGGGACACGGCTAACTGTAAGGGCATATTTATCCCTAAGGTGTTTTGGTGATTGATGACAATGCGTTTGCGGACTAATCGTGTGCCTTGAGTATCCCAGACATTTCATCGCTAGGCACAAGATGGTTGGGTGCCCCTCGAAGACTGTTGAAGACGGCGTCTTTTCTACGTTTCTTTTTTGTGGATTTGAGTCGCAGGAAAGCCGTACTATTAAGAGGGGGTCCGCGTCGGAAAGGTTTGGGTGGAATCATCACATACATGTTTCTTCCTTGTCCCCTCCTTTCCCTTGCACCTTGGAGCTTCTTCCGTTGTTATCTCGTCACCTTGTTTCTGGCTGCTGTGTTGGCTCGCGGTAGTACTGCTCCCAGGTGAGCGGTAGTACCATAGGCACCAGCGGTAGTACCGTGATGTGGCGTGGTAGTACCGCAGGTGCCCACGGTAGTACCGCTCCCCTGGAGCTGCACTACCGTGGCCCACCAGGCTAGTACCGCTCCCCCGCGGTAGTAGGGGTGGATGTAATTTTTTACATCTGCGCCTACCATGGTAGTACTGCTTTCCTTCTGCGGTAGTACCGTGCTCAGCTGTCAGGCGGTAGTACCGCCCCTCTGCGGTAGTACTGTGTCGGGTTTTTGCTTCTTCCGTTTTTCAGCGGAAGTAGGCACGAATGTTTCCTTATCCACACTCTTCCCAGGCTAGGGGGTTCCTGCCTTGCGGTAGTACCGCAAGGGGGAGCGGTAGTACCGCACCCGCGGAAGTACCACCCTCAGCACATGTGCCACAGGTCTGCCCTAGCTGTTGCTGGTGCAGCGGTAGTACCGCGGGCCTGCACGGTTGTACCGCGTGACCTTGCGGTAGTACCGCTTGGCAGCAAGCGGAAGTACCGCGTGGCCCCACGGTAGTACCGCTTGCCTGGTGCGGTAGTACCGCTGGCCGCGGGCTGGTAGGTGGATAACGGTTGGATCTTTGTCCCTCACTGAGGGAGTCCTGGATTAGGGGATGGCCGGACTATACCTTCAGTCGAACTCCTGGACTATGAAGATACAAGATTGAAGACTTCGTCCCGTGTCCGGAAGGGACTTTCCTTGGCGTGGAAGGCAAGCTTGGCGATACGGATATATAGATCTCCTACCATTGTAACCGACTTTGTGTAACCCTAACCCTCTCCGGTGTCTATATAAACCGGAGGGTTTTAGTCCGTAGGACAACATACAGAACAACAATCATACCATAGGCTAGCTTCTAGGGTTTAGCCTCTCCGATCTCGTGGTAGATCTACTCTTGTACTACCCATATCATCAATATTAATCAAGCAGGACGTAGGGTTTTACCTCCATCAAGAGGGCCCGAACCTGGGTAAAACTTCGTGTCCCTTGCCTCCTGTTACCATCCGGCCTAGACGCACAGTTCAGGACCCCCTACCCGAGATCCGCCGGTTTTTACACCGACATTGGTGCTTTCATTGAGAGTTCCTCTGTGTCGTCGCCGTTAGGCTTGATGGCTCCTACGATCATCAATAGCGATGCAGTCCAGGGTGAGACCTTCCTCCCCAGACAGATCTTCGTCTTCGGCGGCTTTGCACTGCGGGCCAATTCACTTGGCCATCTGGAGCAGATCGAAAGCTATGCCCCTGGCTGTCAGGTCAGATTTGGAAGTTTAAACTACACCGCTGACATCCGCGGGGACTTGATCTTCGACGGATTCGAGCCATTGCCGAGCGCGCCGCACTGTCACGACGAGCATGATCTAGCTCTGCCGCCGAACAGTGCCCTGGAGGCCGCACCCGCATCAGCTTCGACCCTTAATTCGGACCAACTGCGCCGATCGAGGATGGGTGGTTGGACGCCGCCTCGGGGGCTGCAATCCCAACGGCGATCGAGCCGAACACCAGCCCCGCACTCCGCGAGACTCGTGACTCTAAGGAGCCGGACTCCTCTCCGGACTCCGAACCCTCCGCGCCCCTGCCGATCGAATCCGATTGGGCGCCGATCATGGAGTTTACTACCGCGGACATCTTTCAGCACTCGCCTTTCGGTGATATTTTGAAGACACTAAAGTCTCTCTCTTTATCAGGAGAGCCCTGGCCGGACTACGGTCAGCAAGGTTGGGATACGGACGATGAAGAAATTCAAAGCCCACCCACCACCCACTTTGTAGCCACTGTCGACGATTTAACCGACATGCTCGACTTCGACTCCGAAGACATCGATGGTATGGACGCCGATGCAGGAGACGATGAAGAACCAGCGCCTATTGGGCCCTGGAAAGCCACCTCATCATATGACATATACATGGTGGAAACCCCAAAAGAAGGAGATGGCGATGGAACAGCGGAGGATGACCCCTCCAAGAAACAGCCTAAGCGCCGACGTCAGTGGCGCCACTCAAAATCCCGCCAAAGCGAATACGGTGATTCCAGCACGGGAGATAATAATACTCCAGAGAGTGCCGAAGAAAACCCCCTCCAGCAAGATTCAACACAGGAGGATGGAGAAGCCAGCCCTCATGAGAGAGTGGCAGACAAAGAGGTTGAGGACGATAATTATATGCCTCCCTCCGAAGACGAGGCAAGCCTCGATGACGACGAATTCGTCGTGCTAGAGGATCCTGTCGAGCAAGAGCGTTTTCAACGCAGGCTTATGGCCACGGCAAGAAGCCTCAAGAAAAAACAGCAACAGCTTAGAGCTGATCAAGATTTGCTAGTCGACAGATGGACTGAAGTCCTTGCGGCCGAAGAGCATAAACTCGAACGCCCCTCCAAGAGCTACCCAAAGCGCGGGTTGCTACCCCGATTAGAGGAGGAAGCACTTAAACCTACATCACCAGCACTTGATACGGCCGACCGGCCACCTCGTGGCCGCGACAAAGAGGCCTCTCGGCCCTCCACCTCAAGCCGCACCCCGTACCAAGGCACGGGAAAATGCGCCTGACCTGCGAGATATGTTGGAGGACAAGGCAAGGCAAACAAGATCGATCTACGGATCGCGTGGGTGCCCCACGACTCGAGACGGTAACCATCACACCAGACACAAATCCAATAGGGCCGAACACAGTAGACAAAGCTCATTGGAGCTACGTCGTGATATAGCCCAGTACAGAGGCGCCGCACACCCACTATGCTTCACAGACGAAGTAATGGATCATCAAATCCCCAAGGGTTTCAAACCTGTAAACATCGAATCATATGATGGCACAACAGATCCTGCAGTATGGATCGAGGATTATCTCCTTCATATCCACATGGCCTGCGGCGATGATCTCCACGCCATCAAATACCTCCCACTCAAGCTTAAAGGACCAGCTCGGCATTGGCTTAACAGCTTGCCAGCAGGATCAATCAGTTGTTGGGAGGACCTGGAAGCCGCATTCCTCGATAATTTCCAGGGCACTTATGTGCGACCACCAAACGCCGATGACCTAAGACACGTAATTCAGCAGCCAGAGGAATCGGCCAGGCAATTCTGGACACGGTTCCTAACAAAGAAAAATCAAATAGTCGACTGTCCGGATGCAGAGGCCCTAGCAGCCTTCAAGCACAATATCCGTGACGAGTGGCTTGCCCGGCACCTTGGACAGGAAAAGCCGAAATCTATGGCAGCACTCATGACACTCATGACCCGCTTTTGCGCGGGAGAAGACAACTGGCTTGCTCGTAGAAACAATATGACCAAGAACCCTGGTAATTCGGATACCAGGGACAGTAGTGGCAGGTCGTGTCGCAACAAGCAGAAGCGCCGCATTAACGGCGACAATGCTGACGATACGACAGTTAATGTCGGATTCAGAGGCTATAAATCCGGTCAGCGGAAAAAGCCATTCAAAAGAAATCCTAGGGGCCCGTCCAGTTTGGACCGAATACTCGACCGCTTGTGCCAGATACATGGCACCCCCGAAAAGCCGGCCAATCACACCAACAGGGATTGTTGGGTGTTCAAGCAGGCAGGCAAGTTAAATGCCGAAAATACCGACAAGGGGCTGCATAGCGATGACGACGAAGAGCCCCGGCCGCCGAACAACAGTGGATAGAAGGGTTTTCCCCCACAAGTGCGGACGGTGAACATGATATACGCAACCCACATCCCCAAGAGGGAGCGGAAGCGCGCGTTAAGGGACGTATACGCGGTAGAGCCAGTCGCCCCAAAGTTCAACCCATGGTCCTCCAGCCCGATCACCTTTGATCGAAGGGACCATCCCACTAGCACCCGTCATGGCGGATTCGCCGCATTGGTTCTAGACCCAATTATTGACGGATTTCATCTCACTAGAGTCCTTATGGACGACGACAGCAGCCTGAACCTGCTTTACCAGGATACAGTGCGGAAAATGGGCATAGATCCCTCGAGGATTAAGCCCACCAAAACGACCTTTAAAGGCGTAATACCAGGTGTAGAGGCCAACTGTACAGGCTCAGTCACACTTGAAGTGGTCTTCGGATCTCCGGATAATTTCCGAAGAGAGGAGTTAATCTTCGACATAGTCCCATTCCGCAGTGGCTATCACGCACTGCTCGGGCGAACCGCATTCGCCAAGTTCAACGTGGTACCTCACTACGCATACCTTAAGCTCAAGATGACAGGCCCTCGAGGAGTAATTACGGTCAATGGAAACACCGAACGCTCCCTCCGAACGGAGGAGCACACGGCGGCCCTTGCAGCAGAAGTACAAAGCAGCCTCTCCAGGCAGTTCTCCAGTCCGGCCATTAAACGTCCGGACCCCGTCAAGTGTGCCCGGAGTAACCTACAACAAGACCGCCTGGCACGTTCCGAGCAGGCGTAGCAATGCGGCCCCAACCCCAGCCCTCGCAAAAATGCGACGCCGGTGCTTCGCGTACATAACTACGCTCTAGAAATACCATGGGTACAGGGGGAGGGGCACCATCACGGCACGCCCAAAACACGGCTTAAACCGCACCAGGGGCTGCCAATTTTTTCATTTTCTCTTACTTTCAGGACTCCATTCTTTGGTAGGCCTGTTCGGCAGTTCAATTGCCGCACAAACGATGCAAGAACCAGGGAAGCAGACAAGCCATGCCGCATTACGGAACTCCCAGGTGGTCTCTATCACGAGCAGTATACCTGTTTTGCATACCATTCTGCAGCCTGCCCCTGGAACGGACATGTTAAATAGTCCAACCTTTTGCTTGTCACATTATTTGTATCGTTCTACTTTGATCGCAGCCCTTTTTAATAAACAATGCATAGCTTTTGTCTATTTTTGCATTACTCCTTTTTTTACAAATATATGTTCCTTAACGACATGTTGCACCCGTACACTTTGGTACGGCCAAAATACGCCAGGGGCTTTAGTACCCCTCAATATGGTGTGAGAAGTCCGAACACTTTAACAAGTGCGGCACCCCGAACTTATAGCATTATATGCATCGGCTCCGAATCATGTCTTGGGTCAATAGTTGGGTTTGCCCGGCTCCTATGTTTTGGTGCCTTACGTTCCGCTATGTCGGCTAAGGTAGCACTAGGAGAACTACTGCGATTGTGCCCCAGTTGAGCTGGGTCGAGCACCTCAGTAGAGAAAGCTAAAACTGACTGTCATGATGAAGCGAGAGCTGGTGATAGAGGCTAAGGTGTCCCGATGTTTCGATGAGATGGTGGCTATCGTTTTCTGTGGGAGTCGACCTTGACGATCCGACTACGAACGTGCGAGACGTCGCGCCTTAGCAATCGCTAAACCAACTTCCGAGGGTTATTGACCACGCCGGAGCACGATCAACCTGACCACGAGGGTCTGTTTCCTACGAGCAAACGAAGAACAAGCAAGAAACTGAGATTGCAATCGGGTTATTGCGAATATAAGATGAAAGCTTTATTGATCAAGGTGGGGTTCTGTGACGTCTTGGTCTGGTCGTTGGACACAAACGAAGTACGCGAAGTTGCAGCTATGGCGAACTTTTAATCTAAACAAAACCCAAAGTCTAAACGACGCCCTAAGGGCTGTATATATGGAGGAAGAGGGGGGAATTTCGTGGCCCTTGAGGGTGGGGTCCGAAACCAACCCTAACTCTTGTTTCCCCACACATACGGACTCTAAAAATAGCCTATACTTAAGTATTTCGAAATTACATGGGCCTGGCCCATTAATAAGGTGACGCAGCACCTAGAATAGCCTATGGACGAATATTACAAAGTGGCATCTTGTATATTTCGTCCCATGCTTCATGCACTCATTATGGTGGCTTCAGAGTCCTGGAATCATCACTTGTAACTCCGTTCTTGATCCCCTTGCGCATGCCATCAACTCCATGCGTGTTCTTGCTCCAATGTTCATCCTTCTCCAAGCTAGGCCCTTCATTTGTAAGCAAAACAAATGTATCCAATTTAGGCAGCATCATAATCTCATGAACATTAGAATCATTACCAAGAAACGAAAGTACCTGGTAATTTAATTGGCGTGCGCGAGCTCTAGTAATTGGTCTAGTATATGTAACAGTAGGGGCTGTGGATGTAACAATGGTATTGATGTCCTCATCATCCTCCCCTTCTTGAAATGAAGTCGTCCTCGACGGAAGCGCATCTTCCTCACCCAAATAAGGCTTCAAATCTGCAATGTTAAAAGTGGGACTAACCCCAAAATCTACAGGTAGCTCAAGTTTATATGCATTATCATTTATTTTCTCTAACACCTTAAAAGGACCATCAGCACGTGGCATTAGCTTTGATTTGCGCAGATTAGGAAATCTATCTTCACGCAAATGTAACCAAACAAGATCTCCAGGCGCAAACACAACATGTTTTCTACCCTTATCTCCAGCAAGTTTATATTTAGCATTCATACGCTCAATGTTTTCCTTAGTTAACTCATGCATTTTTAAAATCAATTCAGAACGTTCTTTAGCATCAAAATTAACCTTCTCTGAAGATGGAAGAGGCAACAAATCAATAGGTGCACGAGGTAGGAAACCATACACAATTTCAAAAGGGCACATCTTAGTAGTAGAATGCAATGAGCGATTATAAGCAAATTCAATATGAGGCAAGCATTCTTCCCACATTTTCTTGTTATTCTTCAAAACAGCCCTAAGCATAGTAGACAATGTTCTATTGACTACTTCAGTTTGTCCATCAGTTTGGGGATGACAAGTAGTACTAAAAAGCAGCTTAGTCCCCAACTTAGCCCATAAACATCTCCAAAAGTGGCTAAGAAATTTAGTATCACGATCTGAAACAATAGTATTTGGCACACCATGTAAGCGAATAATTCACGAAAGAACAAATCAGCAACATTAACAGCATCATCGCTTTTATGACATGGTATGAAGTGTGCCATTTTCGAGAACCTATCCACGACAACAAATATGCTATCCCTCCCCTTCTTTGTTCGAGGTAAACCTAAAACAAAGTCCATAGATATATCCTCCCAAGGAACACTAGGTACTGGCAAAGGCATATATAAACCATGAGGATTGAGTCGTGACTTAGCTCTTTGACATGTAGTGCAGCGAGCAACAAAACGCTCAACATCCCGTCTCATCTTTGGCCAAAAGAAATGTGTAGCAAGTATATCCTCCGTCTTCTTGACGCCAAAGTGTCCCATTAATCCTCCTCCATGCGCCTCCTGCAACAACAAAAGACGAACGGAGCTAGCTGGAATGCATAGCTTGTTAGCACGAAACACAAATCCATCGTTAAGAACGAACTTGTTCCAAGTTCTCCCTTCCTTACAATTCTGCAATACATCTTTAAATTCAGCATCATGAACATATTGATCTTTGATGGTCTCCAAACCAAATATTTTAAAGTCAAGTTGTGAAAGCATAGTATAACGACGAGACAAGGCATCAGCAATAACATTTTCTTTACCCTTCTTGTGTTTAATGACATAAGGGAAAGTCTCAATGAATTCAACCCATTTAGCATGTCTACGGTTCAGTTTTGCTTGACTTTTAATGTGTTTCAAAGATTCATGATCAGAATGTATAACAAATTCCTTGGGCCATAAATAATGTTGCCATGTTTCTAAGGTCCGAACAAGAGCATATAATTCTTTATCATAAGTAGAATAGTTCAGACTAGGCCCACTCAATTTTTCAGAAAAGTATGCAACAGGTTTTCCATCTTGTAATAACACACCTCCTAATCCAATTCCACTAGCATCACATTCAAGCTCAAAAGTCTTATTGAAATTAGGAAGTTGGAGTAAAGGAGCATGTGTCAACTTATCTTTCAATACCGTGAAGGCTTCTTCCTGTGCGGTACCCCAAACAAAAGGCACATCCTTCTTTGTAAGCTCGTTGAGAGGTGCAGCAATGGTGCTGAAATCTCTCACAAAACGCCTATAGAAACTAGCGAGGCCAAGGAAACTCCTCACTTGTGTGACCGTTTTGGGCTGCGGCCAACTCTCAATAGCTTCAATCTTGGCTTTATCAACTTCAATTCCCTGTGGAGTAACAACATAGCCAAGAAAAGATACTCGGTCGGTGCAAAAGGTGCACTTTCCAAGGTTTCCAAACAAACGTGCATCACGTAGAGCAATAAAAACAGCACGTAAATGTTCCAAATGTTCCTCCAAAGATTTGCTATAAATCAATATGTCATCAAAGTAAACTACCACAAATCGTCCAATGAAAACACGTACAACTTTGTTCATTAACCTCATGAAAGTACTAGGTGCATTAGTTAACCCAAAAGGCATGACTAACCACTCATATAATCCAAACTTAGTTTTAAATGCTGTTTTCCATTCATCACCCAATTTCATACAAATTTGATGGTATCCACTACGCAAATCAACTTTGGAGAATATTGTAGAGCCACTCAATTCATCAAGCATATCATCTAGCCTAGGAATAGGATGACGATAACGAATAGTAATATTATTAATGCCTCTACAATCAACGCACATACGCGACGTACCATCCTTTTTCGGCACTAAAATGATAGGAACAGCACAAGGACTAAGGGATTCGCGTATATAACCTTTGTCGAGCAGTTCTTGTACTTGACGCATAATCTCCTTCGTCTCCTCTGGATTGGTACGGTATGGTGCACGGTTGGGTAGCGAAGCACCGGGAATTAAGTCAATTTGATGCTCAATCCCTCGAATAGGTGGTAATCCCAGTGGCACGTCTTGTGGAAAGACGTCAGCGAACTCCTGCAAAATGATAGTGACAGCAGGGGGCAAAGAGGAAGGCACGTCCTCGAATGAAAATAATGCCTCTTTGCACACAAAAGCATAGCAAACAGATTTGCTGAAATCTAGCTCATCAATATCAGATTTGGTGGCAAGTAAACATGCACTTTTCAATTTAATTTCAGAAACAACAGTAGATGGTTTATTATTAGGCTTCATTTGGTGCTCAAATTCTTTTGCCACAATCTGATTTTCACTCTTATTTGTCTCCTGTTTTGCTTTATTAGCTCTATTAATATCATCTTTCAAAATGGAATCAGGAGTCATAGGAAGCAAAGTAATATTTTTATCGTTATGAACAAGAGTATACTGATTGTTTCTACCATGGTGTACAGAATTTTTATCAAATTGCCATGGTCTACCAAGTAATAAGGAACATGCTTGCATAGGTACCACATCACAATCAACATAATCAGCATATGTAGAGATACTAAAATGCACACGAACAGTACGTGTTACCTTAACCTTGCCGCTGTTGTTGAACCATTGGATGTAGTAAGGATGTGGATGTGGTCTTGTGGTGAGAGATAGCTTCTCCACCATCTCCATGCTAGCCAAGTTATTGCAGCTCCCTCCATCTATGATCACGCGAACAGAACGTTCCTTCACAACTCCCTTTGTATGGAACAAATTATGCCTCTGATTTTGCCCAGCTTGTGTAACCTGCACACTCAAAACACGTTGAGCAACTAAACATTCATACCTGTCAGCATCTTCAGGAGCCATGTATTGCGTCTCATGATCAGAATCGTCTCCACCGTGTTCGTCACGTGTAATAAGAGCCAAAATCTCCTCATCATAGTCACTAGCGGACTCATACCCACCATCCTCAGTAACAATCATCACACGCTTAGATGGGCATTCTCTCGCATAATGACCTCCACCCTTGCAACGTCGACAAATAATATCATGTGTTTGCCCTGTTGATGCCATGGATGAAGAAGAGCTCTTTGCAGGCCCAAAAGGTGTGCTCTTGGCAGATAGTGGTGATTGTGCCTGCTTTATTGTATCACGGTTGGAGGTGGTAGCCGACGGAGGCGCCGGTGTAGCAGAACGTGTGGAAGTAGATGATGCACGTGGTGTCCATGATGAAGGTCGACCTGCAGAAAAGTTAGTCCGCGCCAATGCCTGTCGATCCTGCACTTCACGTTCAGCTTTACAAGCAAGATGGAATAAACGAGTGATATTAGTATACTCCTTATACTCTAGAATCGTCTGAATCTCTCTATTTAATCCACCCATAAAACGTGCAAGCATAGCTTCATTCTCCTCAACAATACCACATCTAATCATGCCAGTTTGTAATTCCTGATAATATTCTTCTACAGAATTTTTTCCCTGTCTTAAGCGCTGCAATTTTTGAAGTAATTCACGTTGATAATATGGTGGAACCCAACGAGTACGCATAGCAGTTTTCAAAGCAGCCCAAGTAGCCGGAATAGGATATAATCTACAATGCTCAGACCACCAAACACATGCAAAACTAGTGAAAGCACAAACAGCAGCAGGAACACGTCTCTCCTCGGGATATTGTAAACATGTAAATCGTTGTTCAGTTTCTAACTCCCAAGTAAGATATATATCAGGAACATATCTACCCTCAAATGGTGGAATATTCAATTTTAGTTTAGGGAGATGGTCATGATCTCGTACCTGAGGGTGAGCCCTACCATTGCCATTATTTGCATGTGGACGACCTGGTGGTTGCTGTGCTGGTGGTGGCACGTAGTTCTAATTTTGATCAACCTCATCCTCATAATCTCCCACATAATCATCCTCCTCCACATCAGCAGTAGGAGCCACAGAAGTATCAACAGCAGCACCAGCAGTTTGGCCCGACTGAAGAGGGACACGGCTCGCTCGGCGGAGGGCTGTTTCCCGACGTGGAGGTAGTCGGTGTTGTTGCTGTTGTTGCAGAGGTGCGGCAGGAGCAGCCGGTGGTGGTGGTGGAAAACGCGAAAGCAATTCAGCAAACTTGTTATCGAGCTTTGTTTCAAACGTCTTCTCCATGCCATCTATCTTCTCCATGGCCTCTTCAAATCTGTTTATCACATCTTGCACCTGTCCATTCATCATTTGCTGAAACGTATCATGAAGCTCCTTGTTCGTCAAGTTCTCCCAGTCAGTCTCATCGGCTTGTGATCCTGGCATGGTTAGCAGCAATAGAAACACACAAGAATATGATCCTACAGACTACTAACAAGTGGTGGTGGTGGCGGGTGTCACAAACCCGTCAAGCAAATCTCAAATTCTTACCAGTTCTTACCCAGCAGCAGGCGGTGATCGGCAACCGTTGTAGTCAAAAACTCTCAAAAGCTTGGATAGAGCGATTGCCAGGGAGAGTCAAACGCATGACGTAGATGTATGTGGAGCTGGGAAGGCTTATAGTATGGTAGCAAAAAGGGTCAGCAATAATCAATTCAGAGATGCAAAGTTGAATAAACGCTCAACGACGGTACTGTGCTGGTCCTAGGCTAGACCGTGCTAGAGACGCGAGCCTAGAACACTAACAAAATCACGGCGCTGCACGTAAATAAGGGAAAAGCACACTCTGGAAAAAAAATTCGCTCTTTTTTTTGCGCTCCTTTTTTTTGCGCTCCTCTTTTTTTTGCGAAAAATCACTATAATGGCGAGTGTCTCAAAACTCTTCCCTCGTCAAACTGATAGGATGGGCACAAAAAAAAAATTCACTTTTTTTCGGAAATCAGGGCAGCGACGACGAAAAAGTGCGACAAAAAATCACTATGATGGCACGTGGCTCAAAAGACTCAGAAAAGCCTAAAAATAGGATAGGGAAAAAAAATTTGCCCGTGAAAATTTTGGCCTAAAAACTGCCCGGGGGTCTCCAGACTTTTTTTTCCGAGACCTACGCAGGCAAGGAAACACGACTCGGAATTTAGATTGATCTCAAGAACAAACCTAATATGAGAAGAATTCGGATTGGTGGTGGATATATAGTTGTGGTATATGGCAGCGGTGGTGGTATATGGTAGTGGTGGTGGTATATGGATACGGATTGGTGGTGGTATATGGATATGGATTCAGAGCGATGGCGGATAAGCAAAAGTGGTAGATGGGCGATGATGATGGTGCGGCGGCGGCGTGACAACTTATGACCAGAACTCGAAACTCTAAAAGACTAGACTCTAAGACCAGCAACTTGACACGACGATGCAACCGCAAATTCAACAAAGCAAAAACCCTAAAAAGATTATGCAAAGGCTCAGATTGGTTCGGATATGATGAACTAACCCTAATTTTTTTGTGTGGCTTTTTTTTCGTGGACTGTAGGTATGAAGAACAGACTCGATCTAATCTACGAAAAACTGTAAAAATCTCACCGAGCAACCTGGAAATCCGATACCACTTGATAGAGGCTAAGGTGTCCCGATGTTTCGATGAGATGGTGGCTATCGTTTTCTGTGGGAGTCGACCTTGACGATCCGACTACGAACGTGCGAGACGTCGCGCCTTAGCAATCGCTAAACCAACTTCCGAGGGTTATTGACCACGCCGGAGCACGATCAACCTGACCACGAGGGTCTGTTTCCTGCGAGCAAACAAAGAACAAGCAAGAAACTGAGATTGCAATCGGGTTATTGCGAATATAAGATGAAAGCTTTATTGATCAAGGTGGGGTTCTGTGACGTCTTGGTCTGGTCGTTGGACACAAACGAAGTACGCGAAGTTGCAGCTATGGCGAACTTTTAATCTAAACAAAACCCAAAGTCTAAACGACGCCCTAAGGGCTGTATATATGGAGGAAGAGGGGGGAATTTCGTGGCCCTTGAGGGTGGGGTCCGAAACCAACCCTAACTCTTGTTTCCCCACACATACGGACTCTAAAAATAGCCTATACTTAAGTATTTCGAAATTACATGGGCCTGGCCCATTAATAAGGTGACGCAGCACCTAGAATAGCCTATGGACGAATATTATAAAGTGGCATCTTGTATATTTCGTCCAAAGCTTCATGCACTCCTTATGGCGGCTTCAAAGTCCTGAAATCATCACTTGTAACTCCGTTCTTGATCCCCTTGCGCATGCCATCAACTCCATGCGTGTTCTTGCTCCAATGTTCATCCTTCTCCAAGCTAGGCCCTTCATTTGTAAGCAAAACAAATGTATCCAATTTAGGCAGCATCATAATCTCATGAACATTAGAATCATTACCAAGAAACGAAAGTACCTGGTAATTTAATTGGCGTGCGCGAGCTCTAGTAATTGGTCCAGTATATGTAACAGTAGGGGTTGTGGATGTAACAATGGTATTGATGTCCTCATCAGCTGGTCGCTGTTCGAGAGGTTTTTCGAGTCCCTAAAGACTTATGCCGCTTAGAGCGAGGAGTCGGCTCTGTCCAGCCAAGGCGTGGATAGCGCCCCAAACTTGGTCTTCCGAATACCAGGGGCTTCGCCGAAATTTAAAATTATAGAATTCTATGGCTAAGTGAGAGTGTTCATGCATTATAGTCCGATTGCCTTGTTCGTTGTGCTGAGCGCCTCCCTCGAAGGACCCAAACATGGGAAAAAGAGCGCTGAGGTTTATCCCCGAACACCCCAGCACTAGCGGCACGGGGGCAGAAGCCGACGACTCGCCATCTCTCAGAATTGATAAACAGCCGCACAGAAGGTAATATTTTAAATTCCAACAGCCTTGCTTAGCGCATATGAACAAGTTTTCAGCACACAGGGTAAAACGAGCGAGTTTTACTCAAAAATTACATCCCTAGAACATTCATCCGCCATAAGGCAGGCACCCTTCAGAACATCCTTATAATAATTCTCGGGCTTGCGATGCTCTTTCCCCGGTAGTGGCCCGTCCTTCACAAGCTTCTCAGCATCCAGCTTGCCCCAGTGCACCTTAGCACGGGCAAGGGCCCTACGGGCACCTTCAATGCAGACGGAGCGCTTGATGACTTCGAGCCTTGGACAGGCCCCCACCAGCCGCCGCACCAGCCCGAAATAGCTCCCAGGCAGAGCCTCTCCAGGCCACACCCGAACTATGAGGCCCTTCATGGCCTGTTCGGTCGCCTTGTGGAGCTCGACCAGTTGCTTCAGCTGGTCGCTCAGGGGCACGGGGTGTCTGGCCTCAGCATACTGAGACCAGAACACCTTCTCTGTCGAGCTGCCCTCCTCGGCTCGATAGAATGCGGCGGCATCGGACACGCTACGGGAAAGATCTGCGAACGCTCCTGGAGAGCTCTGGATTCGGGTAAGTAACAAGTAACTCACGTTTACGTGTTTGCTTTGCATAAAGAATGCCTTACCCGCCGCTATCTTTTTCACCGCATCCAACTCCTGGAGGGTCTTCTGGGATTTGGCCTTGGCAGACTTGGCATTTTTAATAGCCACCGCGAGCTTGGGCGCTCGCGTCTTTGAGTCAAGCTCCAAACTCTCATGTTTTTTCATGAGAGCCTGGAGCTCTTGCCGCACCTTGCCAACCTGGGCCTCATACTTCTCCCGCTCGGTGCGCTCCGTGGCCGCCCTGTTCTCGGCCTCGAGCAGCGCTTGCTTAAGGGTCGCCACCTCAGACGTGGCCCCTACAATAGCCATGATAATCCTGTCATTTTTTGCAATTACACCTTTTTATATATATATTTAAACAAGGTATTTCTTACCTTCCTTGTCCTCGAGCTGCTTCTTGGCACGCCCGAGCTCTTGCTCGGACTGCTCGAGGTTCTTCTTTAGCGTTTCCACTTCCGCAGTCAGTGCGGCGGACGCCAGCAGAGAAGCCTGCATACGCATATTGACTCCTTTTTGTTAGACTCCTGCGAATTTTACTTGATCCTCTATTCGGCTTTTCTTCCCGAACGCCAAACAGAGCATCAGGGGCTACTGTCTATGCGGTAATATTATTTACACATTCTTTACTTACCTCAAAGCCTATTAAAAGGCTAGCACAAGCTTTAGTCAGTCCACTCTTGGCGGACTGAACCTTCTGGACCACCGCACTCATAATGGTGCGGTGCTCCTCGTCGATGGAGGCGCCTTTGAGCACCTCCAACAGATTGTCCAGCGCCTCCGGTTGGACGGGGGTCACCGGCACGGTGGGCTTGCTCCTCTTGGAAGGAGGTCGCCCGCCGGACTCTGGAACCTTTGAAGGTTCTGGAGCGGTGTCCGGCCTAGAGCCGGACTTGGAGCCCTGGGGGGTTTTATCCCCTTTACTCCTGGAGTCCGGGAGGTCGCCTTGCGGTGCCTCCAGGACCACCTCCTCCAGGCTTGGAACCTGTTGGGACAACACTTTGGCGTCGTCCGTAGGGCGGGGGGAGGTAGCCGTGGGAAGCGAATTCACACCCGACGAGTCCAGTGAACCGCTCGACAACGCGTCGAGCTGGTCTTTGGGTGGGCTGCATAATCATATTCGACATAAGGGAAAGCTGTGCAATAAAGGAATACTATGAATTACTCTGGTATCCGGATACTTACGATTTCGCCAGGGCTTGGCCCTAAACGGCCACTCCTCTCCACCGTCGTCGGCGTCGGTGGAGTAGTCCGGAGGAAGGGTTTTCCCCTTATTGGACCCTTCGGCCTCCCCAGTGAGGGCGGCCTTCCTTTTCTTCTCTTCTCCCGCTGGAGGGGGAGAGGTCTATTCTTCCTACTCCTCGTCATCACGGGAGGAATGCGCCTTGGATCCGTCGGATGATGAACCCGACACCTCCTGGTGCCGGGCACTTTTTCGAGTCCCCGTGGCCTTCTTCGTGGCCTTCTTCTCCGGCACCACATAGGGTGCCGGAACCAGCAGCTTCGCCAAGCGGGCATCGGCTAGGTCTTCAGGCAAAGGAGCTGGACAGTCGATCTGTCCGGACTTCGCCTGCCAATCCTTTCAAAGGTAAGGGAGCTTAGATCCCGCATAGAGTTAAACTATGAAAAACTAATACCCTGTAAAAGGTACAAACAACTTACCGCGCTAGCATGACGCTACGCGCTGAATCCGCGATCCTTGGTAGCGGATGCGGGAGCCTCGACGCCCTTGAAAAGCACCTTCCAGGCATCTTCGTACGTCGTGTCGAAGAGCCTTCTCAGAGTTCGGTGCTGCGCCGGGTTGAACTCCCACAGATTAAAGGCCCGTTGTTGACACGGGAGGATCCGGCGGATGAGCATAACCTGGACTACGTTGACAAGCTTGAGCTGCTTGTTCACCAGGGTTTGGATGCATGTTTGCAGTCCAGTCACCTCTTCTTTGCTGCCCAACAACAGGCCCGTCTCTTTCCAGGATGTGAGCCGCGTTGGGGGTCTGGACCGGAACTCGGGGGCTGCGACCCACTCAGGGTCGCACGGCTCGGTGATGTAAAACCACCCCGATTGCCACCCCTTTAGGTTCTCCACAAAGGAGCCCTTGAGCCATAAGACGTTGGGCATCTTGCCCACCATGGCGCCTCCGCACTCCGCCTGGTTGCCGCGCACCACCTTCGGCTTGACATTGAAAGTCTTGAGCCATAGGCCAAAATGGGGGCGGATGCGGAGGAAAGCCTCGCACACGACGATAAACGCCGAGATGTTGAGGATGAAGTTCGGGGCCAGATCATGGAAATCTAGGTCGTAGTAGAACATGAGTCCCCAGACGAATGGGTGGATAGGAAAGCCCAGTCCGCGGAGGAAGTGGGGAAGGAACACTACCCTCTCATGGGGCCTTGGGGTGGGGAGGAGCTGCCCCTCTTCAGGAAGCCGGTACGCGATGTCGTTAGACAAGTATCCGGCCTTCCTCAGTTTTTTGATGTGTCCCTCCGTGACGGAGGAGACCATCCACTTGCCTCCCGCTCCGGACATGGCTGGAAAAGGTTGAGGTGGGGAGTGCGGACTTGGGCGCTGGAGCTCGAGTGCGCGAAAATGGATAGGCAAAGGAGGAAGAAGGCGTAGGTGAAAAGGTGGATCCTTATCCCCTTATATGGGTGGACGCAACTGCGTGTCCCCACCAGCCTGGTAAAACTCGCTTATCTCCAAGCGCCGTAATCAATGGCACAGTTGGGTTACCCACGCCCGTATTGATGAGAATCCCGGAATAAGGGGACACGATCTCTGCTTCGATGAGACGTGCCAAGGAAACCGCCTCGCATGACACGCTGAGGTGGGACAATAAAACGATTCGAATAAAGGCTTGGCCGTGGTGCGGTGTCACACTACGGAATACGTCAGCAGATTAGATTTGTGTAAATATTATTCTCTCTATGGCAATATGTGGAAACTTATTTTGCAGAGCCGGACACTATCTTTGTGTTCAAAATCTTCTATGAAGTACTTGGAGGAGGAACCCGCCTTGCAATGCCGAAGACAATCTGCGCGCCCGACTCGTCGTCATTGAAGCCTGGTTCAGGGGCTACTGAGGGAGTCCTGGATTAGGGGGTGTTCGGATGGCCGGACTATACCTTCAGCCGGACTCCTGGACTATGAAGATACAAGATTGAAGACTTCGTCCCGTGTCCGGAAGGGACTTTCCTTGGCGTGGAAGGCAAGCTTGGCGATACGAATATATAGATCTCCTACCATTGTAACCGACTTTGTGTAACCCTAACCCTCTCCGGTGTCTATATAAACCGGAGGGTTTTAGTCCATAGTACAACATACAGAACAACAATCATACCATAGGCTAGCTTCTAGGGTTTAGCCTCTCCGATCTCGTGGTAGATCTACTCTTGTACTACCCATATCATCAATATTAATCAAGCAGGACGTAGGGTTTTACCTCCATCAAGAGGGCCCGAACATGGGTAAAACTTCATGTCCCTTGCCTCATGTTACCATCCAGCCTAGACGCACAGTTCGGGACCCCCTACCCGAGATCCGCCGGTTTTGACACCGACACTCACTATAAAAGGGGTCCCCTTCTTCCCCGTTGACTTATCTCTTCCAACCCTAAGCTCCATTGTTGCTCTAAGCTCCATTTTCGCCCGATCTCACTCCCTAGCCAATCAAACTTGTTGATTTGCTCGGGAGTGGTTGAGAAGGCCTCGATCCACACTTCCACCAAGAGAAATTTGATTCCCCCCACTAATCCCTTGCGGATCTTGTTACTCTTGGGTGTTTGAGCATCCTAGATGGTTGAGGTCACCGCGGAGCCATAGTCCATTGTGGTGAAGCTTCGTGGTGTCGTTGGGAGCCTCCAATTGAGTTGTGGAGATTGCCCCAACCTTGTTTGTAAAGGTTCGGTCACCGCCACCAAGGGCACCAATAGTGGAATCACGGCATCTCGCATTGTGTGAGGGCGTGAGGAGAATACGGTGGCCCTAGTGGCTTCTTGGGGAGCATTGTGCCTCCACACCGCTCCAACGGAGACGTACTTCCCCTCAAAGGGAAGGAACTTCGGTAACACATCCTCGTCTCCACCGTCTCCGCTCTTGGTTATCTCGTGCCTTTACTTGTGCAAGCTTATTTGTGTTATATCTCTTGCTTGCTTGTGTTCCTATCCTTGTTGCATCATATAGGTTGCTCACCTAGTTGCATATCTAGACAACCTACTTTGATGCAAAGTCTAAATGGTTTAAGAAAAGCTAAAAAATTGTTAGTTGCCTATTCACCCCCCCCCTCTAGTCAACCATATCGATCCTTTCAATTGGTATCAGAGCCTCGTCTCTTTATTAATGACTTTACCGTCTGAAGAGTATGGTTGATACCGTAGACGGTGTGGAGGAACACTCCGGTGTGAATCTGATCTCGTCTATGGGCGATGGGGGAACCTCGGTCTCTCATGAGGAGTTTAATGTGGCCTTGGAGACATTGAAAACTTCCATGACGACCGAGGTTGAAAGCATGTTTACTAAATTCTTGAAGGGCTTAAACTATCCACCGCACCGTTAAAAGTGGGTAATCCCACCGACAAGGTGACGGATGCTACCTCCGATAAGGGGGAAGCTAGTAGTGAAAAGGCTCCTTCTTCTAGTGGTAAGAATGGCACTGACATCTTTGCTCATGTGGAACCACCACTTGTTTATGGTGGACCGGTTCCTTCCACTCATTTGAATCATGCCGGTCCTCCCCCTAAGATTGTGAAAAATGAGGACTTTGATTCTTGGGTTTACCGCTTTAAACGTCATTTAAATCATGTGAACACTAATCTTTGGAGAATCATTGAAGAAGGTTTCTATCCGCATGATCCAAGCAACTTCACTCCTCGAGAAGCCGTGGATAGTTAATTCAATGAAAATGCTCTCTTCATCATTCAAGATGCAATTCCACCCGAAGATCTACCTCATCTTCGGCCCTTTGCCTTGGCCAAAGACGCATGGCTTTGTGTTGTCTCTCTCTACCGGGGAAGCGCAAGCATTCAACGCTCCAACTATGAAGTGGTGCAAGATGAGGCCGATGAGTTTGCAGTGAAAGAATATGAAGAACCTCGTGAGCTTTATCGGAGAGTAACCAAACTCGCGGTCTCACTCCGAGATCACGGGAGCAAGGACACGGATGACAATTGGATCAAGCGCAAATTCCTCAAGGCAATGATACCCTACCACAAGGCCATGTCCTCCGTCATTCGTCAAAGGCCGGACTTCCACACTTTGACCTCAAGCGAAGTGTTGGATGAGTTTGTGGCCATGAACATTTTGGACAAGACTGCCGACAATGCGGTGCTTCGTTCTCAAAGGGCAAAGAAGCCCAACCTTGCATTGAAGGCCAAGCTTTGCGTTGAAGAAGAAGAAGAGGAATAAGAGGAGAGCAACCCCGAAGATACAAAGTATGCATATCATGAACACATGGCACTCGCTTTAAGGCAATTTTGAAGCAAGAAAAACTCAAGGCCAAACTTTAACAAAAACATCTCAAGTGGCACGAAGAGCAAGCAACGTGTAAGGACTTGCTACAATTGTGGCAATGTGAGTCATTTTGTTGTGGAGTGCCCGTATGAGAAGAGGGAAGACAATGGTGGCAAGCTCATCCGAAAAGACAAGGCCAAGTCGTTCCCCAACAAGAGCAACTTCACCAAGAAGACTCCTCCCAAGGCATTGGTGGTACAAGAAGAGTACAATGAGGATGATGAAGATGGTGAGTCGGCTGCCATGGCCTCAGTTGCCATTGCGATGACCCCACGGGTATCTCTCTTCGAGTCACCCAATGAGAGCATCACCGTCAAGTGCCTCATGGCTAAAGCCACCAACAAGGTAACCCCCAACATCAAGACTACCATCATTAATCATCCTTCTTCGATGGATAGCATTGATGAACATGAGGGAGCTAATGTGGAGGCGAATGAGTTTGAGGCCTTTATGGGAAAACTTAAGGGTAAATCCAAGAAGCACTTTGTTGCTCTCTTGGAACAACTTGGTGAAGCCAACGACATGATCGAGACTCACGAAGATACCATCACTAAGATGGAAGGGCATAGTCGTGACTATGCCGATGAGATTTCAGATCTTTCCCATGCTCTGGAGGAAGAGCGTGGTCTTCGTTTGGCTCTTGAGGAGTCACACAACGTTGATCATGCTAAGTTAAATAAAGATTATGATCATGCTCTCATTGTTTCTCATGTGCTAAACTCCGAGAAGGCCGAACTTGAGGTTGATCGTGCTAGACTCAAAGAGGAGTTTGATCAACTTGACAAGGCTCACAAGGTCTTTAAGGGTGCTCATGCTAGCCTCAAAGAATCTCATGATCAACTTCAAGTAAAGCTAACCAAGGAAAAAACCACTTTTCCTTGCGTGATGTTAATTGATAATGCAAATGCTACTAACCCGTGTTGTGAGCATGTGCATCTTGTTGAGGAGAACGCTAAGCTAAAGGTGCAACTTGAGAGAGGTCTTGCGACTTGCATACAATGCAAGAAGAACCTCAACGACCTCTTGATCAATCAGAAGGGAGTTGTGGCCAAGGAAGGGATTGGGTACGTGCCCGAGTCCAAGAACAAGAAGAAGAATGACAAGACCAAACGACCTCCTCCTCTCATGCAAACCTTTGTGAAGGAGGGAGAGAGTGCTTCCAAGGAGAAGAAGAACAATGCGAAGGGTGGCGGTGTCAAAAAGGACAATGCCACTTCTCCCATCAAAGCCGGCGACTTTAATCCATCTTATATATTATGTCGTGCTAGTGATGGGCATGTCTATGCCAATTCGTTGGTTCTCCTCATGAGTACATTGAATGGTCTATTTGGGTTCCAAAGACCCTTGTTACTAACATCAAAGGACCCATTACAAAATGGGTACCTAAAACCAAGCATTGATCTCTTGTAGGTGTTTGCTTCCGGTGGGGGATCATAGTTGCTCGATAGCGGAGCTACAAATCATATGACCGGAAGCAAGGACTTGGTGGTGGACGTGCATAAGATTCCATCTATGCCCACCAATGTCGAGTGGGGTGACGCCTCATCTTCTAAGGTATTGGGACTTGGCAAGGTAGTCATCTCTCAAGATCTCACGATCGAGAAGGTCATGCTTGTTGAGTCCCTTGCATACAATTTACTTTCCATTCATCAACTTGCAATCATGGGTTTTGCCACTTTATTTGATATCGATACTGTGGCCCTCTTGTGGAGCAAGACTCTTAAAGTAGCCTTTGTTGGGCATGTCGAGAACGGTCTATATGTGATTAACTTTTCGGAGTGACCCACTAAGACCGCGACATGCCTAATGGCTAAAGTTGATGTGGGGTGGCTTTGGCATCGCCGTCTAGCCCATGTTAATATGAGATCTTTGCAAAGTCTTCTCAAGGGGGACCATGTCCGTGGACTAACGAATGTTAGTTTTGCTAAAGATCGTGCTTGCAGTGCTTGTATCGAAGGAAAGCTACATGAGAAGGCTCACCCTCCCACAACTATCATTTACTCAAAGAGGCCTTTGGAGCTCCTTCACTTGGATCTCTTTGGGCCTCCATCCTTCGATAGTCTTGGGGGTAGGAGGTATTGCTTGGTGATTGTGGATGACTACTCAAGATACACTTGGGTGTATTTCTTCAAGAGGAAGAGCGAGACCCAACAAACCGTCATTGACTTTGCAAATGAAGCACAACGTCAACACAATGCAAAGATCTTGACAATAAGAAGTGACAACGGCACCGAGTTCAAGAACTACACCTTGGATGAGCTTCTTAGTGATGAGGGGATCAAGCATCAATATTCCGCACCTTACACCCCTCAACAAAACGGTGTTGTGGAGAGGAAGAACCGGATGTTGATGGATGCGGCAAGGACCATGATGGCGGAGTTCAAGTCTCCATACAACTTTTGGGCCGAAGCCATCAACACCGCGTGTCATGCATCCAATTGGCTCTACCTCCGCAAGGGCTTGAACAAGACTCCATATGAGATACTCACCGGTAACAAGCCCAACCTCAAGTACTTTCGGGTGTTCGGGTGTAAGTGTTTCATTCTCAAGAAAGGTGTTCGGTTGTCTAAATTTGAAGCTAGAGCTTATGAGGGCATATTTGTTGGTTATGCTACAAACTCTCGTGCTTACCGTGTCCTCAATAAATCCACGGGACTTATTGAGGAAACGTGTAACGTGGAGTTTGATGCGAATAATGGCTCCCAAGTGGAGCAAAGTGGCACTTGTGATGTAGGTGATGAAATTCATCCTCAAGCCATAAGAAGAATGGGTGTTGGCTTTATCCTACCCATTGAAAAACCCCTTGTGGCCGAAGGAGAAGGACAATGCTCCACTCAAGTGGAGCCATCACCAACCCAAGGCCCACACGCTTCCGAAGAACAACATGAAGGCCCTCATCCTCAAGAACAAGACCAAGGGCAAGATCATGCTCAAGACGGTGTTGACACACCAAGTGATGCCCAAGGTCAAGTTCTCTCCTCCGAGCAAGTTCAAGAACAAGAACAAGCTCAAGACGACGCTCAAGATGATCAAGTGACCACTTCTCGTCTCACCCCCGAGGAGGAATTGGAGCGTCGTGCCGCCAAGGTTGCTTCCAAGCTCTCCACCAAGGATCATCTCATGACGAATGTGCTTGGAAGCTTAAGAAAGGGGGTAAGCACTGGTAGACAATTAGCAAACTATTGTGAGCATCATGCGTTTGTCTCTTGTGTTGAACCCCACAAGGTCTATGAGGCGCTCGAAGATCCGGATTGGCTCAATGCCATGCATGAAGAACTCAAAAACTTCGAGCGCAACAAAGTGTGGAGATTGGTGCCAAGACCGACGGGGAACTACAATGTCATTGGAACCAAGTGGATATTTAAGAACAAGCAAGATGCTCATGGGATTATCATTCGCAACAAGGCTCGTTTGGTAGCACAAGGCTACTCCCAAGTCGAGGGTATCGACTACGGTGAAACCTTTGCTCCCGTTGCTCGTCTTGAATCCATTCGCATGTTCATTGCATATGCTTCTCATCATAACTTTAAGCTACAACAAATGGATGTGAAGAGTGCTTTTCTCAATGGTCCTATTAATGAATTGGTTTATGTCAAGCAACCCCCCGGGTTCGAGGATCCCTACTTTCCCGATCATGTGTATCAACTCGATAAGGCACTCTATGGCCTTAAACAAGCCCCGTGTGCGTGGTATGAGCACCTTACCGAGTTGTTACAAGACCGTGGTTTTGAAGTTGGGCTAATCGACCCTACTCTTTTTACTAAGAAGGTCAAAGGGGAGTTGTTTGTGTGCCAATTATATGTTGATGATATTATCTTTGGTTCCCCTAACAAAGCTTTCAATGAGGAATTTGCCGCTCTCATGACCTCAAAGTTCGAGATGTCTTCCCTGGAAGAGTTGAAGTTCTTTCTAGGGTTCAAAGTGAAGCAAAGAAGAGAAGGAACCTTCATCAACCAAGCCAAATACACTCAAGACATGCTCAAGAGATTCAAGCTAAGTGATGTCAAGCCGGCTTCCACTCCAATGCCCACCAAGTGCAACTTGACATAGATCCCAATGGTAAAGCGGTGGATCAAAAGGTATATCGTTCCATGATAGGCTCCTTGCTTTACCTTTGTGCATCTAGACCGGATATCATGTTGAGTGTGGGAATTTGTGCACGGTTTCAAGCCACACCTAAGGAAAGTCACTATGTGGCGGTCAAACGAATCTTTCGATATTTGGCTCATACCCCAAACTTTGGCTTATGGTACCCAAGAGGAGCAAACTTCAAGCTTGTAGGGTATTCAGATTCCGATTGGGCGGGAGACAAAGTGGACAGGAAGTCCACTTCCGGAGGGTGCCAATTCCTTGGTTGCTCTTTGGTAAGTTGGTCTTCCAAAAAGCAAAGTTGTGTGTCTCTCTCGTCCACCGAAGCAGAGTATGTGGCGACTGGTAGTTGTTGTGCACAACTCTTATGGATGAGGCAAACTTTAAAGGATTACGGTGTCATTTGTGACAAAGTGCCTCTTTGGTGTGACAATGAAAGTGCCATCAAGATCTCTCTCAACCTGGTGCAACACTTCAAGACGAAGCATATTGAGATTCGGTATCATTTCATCCGGGATCACATTAGACGAGGAGAGATCGAGCTCAACTATGTCAACACTCATGATAACCTTGCAGACATTTTCACGAAGCCCTTGGATGAAGCAAGATTTCGCGAGTTAAGGCATGAGCTAAATATCATTGATTCGAGCAATGTTGCTTGAACCCTTGCACACCCCACCATACTCAACTTGTAGTCTTGTTTAGACGTAGGCATGGACATAGGGGGAGTGTTGTTCTCTCAATGAACTCTCCTTCCCCCCATTATGCATAAATTGATCAAGTATTTCACATTAGCCATGTTTGATGGTACTTGTGCCTCAAAGACGAGTTTTGGTCATGGGCCCAAGGATAATTCTTCGCGGTGCCATACCAATTGACTCAAACATAGGTGGCTCCGGCCACCGCCATCTCTTTGGAGAGGTGGTGTCTCGTGGTTGTTTCGTGTTGTCGTTTGCCTTTCTGCCTTCGTGTGTCGCGTGGTCTTGTGGTGTCGTGTTGCCTCGAAGTTTTCATGCAAAGGCCTGCTTGAAACTTGCAACTTTTTGAGCCCACGGTACTACCGCGTTGAGAGGGCACGGTACTACCGCACAGGAGAGCGGTACTACCGCTCAGGTGCGGTACTTCCGCCGAGCGGTACTACCGCGATGACGCATGGTACTACCGCGCCGTCGAGTGGGCGTGGGGGTTATGACTCGGGCAGGGGAGTTCCAACTCCCCATACCCATTCACTTGTCTCTCTCCCCATGTCTCTCTCTCTCTCTCTCTCGCTCAAGAACGGCGTCGGAGGTCCTCGCCGGATCTCCATCTCCGGCCACTCTCCTCGGATTCCAACCGGTGGGATCGTTCCCCACCACTTCCTCTTGCCATGGAACAAGATTTTTCCTCAAATCCCTCTCTTTCTTGGTTGTTCTCTCGCTTCTAGGTTTTTGGGGAGATGCATGTTGTTCTTGGGATTTTAGGCCAAATCTATGCAAGAGTAGGATGTAGGAGAGTCGTGTTGCGTAGGAATTATACTTGATATGTTGTCCTGTGATAGATTTGTCCTACCGTAGTACCGTCGTGGTTTCGCGGGCTTTCTCAGATTTGAACTTGTTCGGATCTGACGCGGTGCGGTACTACCGCTCGTGCGGTACTACCGCTCATCAGGTGCGGTACTACCACGCTAGCTCGTGCGGTACTACCGCGCTAGCTGTGGCACTAAGATCCTACTACTGCTCCCAGACCCGATACTACCGTGGCCTTACACGGTACTGCCGCGACTAGTAGCGGTACTACAATCTTAGTACCGCAGCACTTGGCTGTTCTACCGTAGGGGTCAAATCTCTCTCATGGCAATTATCTTGTGTGCTTCCTACTTGTTTCTTTTGCTTTGTTGTGGTCTTTGCATTGATCCTTCTTGCTTGTCGTGTGTGTTTTGCGTTTTGTGACTCAGGTGGTGGCTCTCGCCACTCCAATCCCAGTCGTGACACTGGCTCCAAGCGTCCGCGCAATCCCCAAGATGAAGCACCAGAGGGCTCCAATGCCCCCAAGCGCAATGTCAAGACCACTGCCAGCAAGCAAAAGGAACCTGCTAAGGGCATGGACGAGATTTCCCTCAATGAGTATGTCGAACGCCGGAAGATCAACCCCTATGTGAATTCTCGTGTTGTCCTCAGAGGCACTGAGTTGTTTTGGACCAAGCAGCGGGCTCTTATTTATCTGGATGTGATCAAGAACAAGCAGAATACCTTCGTGGATGTTAAGTGGATAGACATGAATTACATGAGGAAGGACAAGTTTCGTGACTATTTTGGAGAGCCTCTGGACTTGGTGGAGCAGTTTGCTATTGAGCCTGTGATCTCCTTTCACCTTGACTATGACTCTGAGCTTGTTTGTCAGTTCTTTGCATCAGTCTACTTTCACCCCGGGGATGAGCGGAGGATGACCTGGATGACCAACGGTCGTCAGCTGTCTGCTACATGGAAGGAGTTCATGGATCTGCTTCACATTCCTGATGACGGGCTTCACACACCCGTTGGTGTTCGCCCCCACGCCAACTCTGAGTCTACTAACAAGAACTTGCTTCAACCATTCCTTGTTGAGAAGGTGCTCCCCAATGGCAAGTCGACTTGGGTACTGAACTCCTTTCTGGACATCATGCATCGCATCTTCCGCAACACTTTGTTCCCATGCATTGGCAACAAGGACAAGGTTCATTCCTATCTAGTGGACATGTTGCTCCTATGTGCGGAGGCACGTTCGTCTCAGACTCAGCCACTTGATGTCTCACACATCATGTGGTGTGAGCTTCGGTTTGCGGTGTTCACCCGCAAGGTACCTATCTATGGACCGTACCTATTTCTGCTGCTCTCCACAACTTGGAAGAAGATGTACCCTGGTGATGAGTTTCTTGCTCCAGACTGGATTCGGCGTGAGTCCATCAGTCTCCGCGTCAAGCCCAACTGGGCCAACACTACTACCCGTGCTGAGGCTTCTTCTGCTAGGAGGGCTGGTGGTGGTGAGGAGGAGGAGGCTGGTGCAGAGAATGTTGCTGAGGACCATGCTGCTAGGTCTATCACACCTTCCTCTGAGCCGTCGTGGGCCAAGAAGTTAAAGGACAAGATGAAGACTCTCTTCTGCATGCAGGCAAAGGGACAATACAGGACTCACGTGGCAGACAAGGAGAGTCACCGCCGTGACAAGAAGGTTATGAGGCTCTTTGGAGAGGATGTCTATGGCGGTTCTGAGGATGTCATCACGCTAGAGGCTGCATGGATGGCGAAGCAGGGGTACAAGTGGACTAGTTCTGAGAAGGACATCGAGGAGTCCGTCCCCGCCGCTGAGTCTGACGAGGAGCACGAGGAGCAGTGGGATGACTTCTCTGCCTGAGCCACTCCGTGTGTGTAGGTGTCCTCTCTGCCTTTTTGGCATCTCGATGCCAAAGGAGGAGAGAGTGTAGGGATTTGCGTCGTGTCGTGCTTGGTGTGTTTGTGTTTGCTTTGTCGTTTGAACCTCGTTTACCTCGTTTTCCGTTGTTTGGTTTGTGACTTCGAGACTTATCCTACATATGGTGTAAGACATATGCACTCTAATCTATCTTAGTTAACTTATGGTTGTGCTATCTTGTCTAGTGTTAGCCTTCCTATTACTAGATATGCCTTGTCTCTATAATATAGGGGAAGCTTTGATCCTAGTATGTGTGCCGTGCAGTCCAAAGCACCCATCTAGTTGGCACACATCTAGGGGGAGCCCGTCTATATTCTAGAGAGGAGGGGTTTGCGTTTGCTTAATATTATCCCCCTTGTGCAAATCCCGTATTGTCATCAATCCACCAAAGGGGGGAGATTGTAAGGGCATATTTATCCCTAAGGTGTTTTGGTGATTGATGACAATGCGTTTGCGGACTAATCGTATGCCTTGAGTATCCTAGGCATTTCATCGCTAGGCACAAGACGGTTGGGTGCCTCTCGAAGACTGTTGAAGACAACGTCTTTTCTACGTTTCTTTTTGGTGGAAAGCCGTACTATTAAGAGGGGGTCCATGTCGGAAAGGTTTGGGTGGAATAATCACGTACACGTTTCTTCCTTGTCCCCTCCTTTCCCTTGCACCTTAGAGCTTCCTCCGTTGTTATCTCGTCACCTTGTTTCTGGCTACTGTGTTGGCCCGCGGTAGTACTGCTTCCAGGTGAGCGGTAGTACCGTAGGCACCAGCGATAGTACCGTGCTGCGGCGCACTAGTACCACAGGTGCCCACGGTAGTACCGCTCCCCTGGAACTGCACTACCGTGGCCCACCAGGCTAGTACCGCTCCCCCGTGGTAGTAGGGGCGGATGTAATTTTTTACATCCGCGCCTACCACGGTAGTACCGCTTTCCTTCCGCGGTAGTACTGTGCTCAGCTGTCAGGCGGTAGTACCGCCCCTCTGCGGTAGTACTGTGTCGGGTTTTTGCTTCTTCTGTTTTTCAGCGGAAGTAGGCACAGATGTTTCCTTATCCACACTCTTCCCAGGCTAGGGGGTTCCTGCCTTGCGGTAGTACCGCAGGGGAGAGCGGTAGTACCGTGCCCGCGGAAGTACCGCCCTCAGCACTTGTGCCACAGGTCTGCCCTAGCTGTTGCTGGTGCGGCGGTAGTACCGCGGGCCTGCACGGTTGTACCACGTGTCCTTGCGGTAGTACCACTTGGCAGCAAGCGGAAGTACCATGTGGCCCCACGGTAGTACCGCTTTCCTGGTGCGGTAGTACCGCTGGCCGCGGGCTGGTAGGTGGATAACGGTTGGATCTTTGTCCCTCACTATAAAAGGGGTCCCCTTCTTCCCCGTTGACTTTTCTCTTCCAACCCTAAGCTCCATTGTTGCTCTAAGCTCCATTTTTGCCCGATCTCACTCCCTAGCCAATCAAACTTGTTGATTTGCTCGGGAGTGGTTGAGAAGGCCTCGATCCACACTTCCACCAAGAGAAATTTGATTCCCCCACTAATCCCTTGCGGATCTTATTACTCTTGGGTGTTTGAGCATCCTAGACGGTTGAGGTCACCGCGGAGCCATAGTCCATTGTGGTAAAGCTTCATGGTGTCGTTGGGAGCCTCCAATTGAGTTGTGGAGATTTCCCCAACCTTGTTTATAAAGGTTCGCTCGTCGCCTCTAAGGGCACCAATAGTGGAATCACGGCATCTCGCATTGTGTGAGGGCGTGAGGAGAATACGGTGGCCCTAGTGGCTTCTTGGGGAGCATTGTGCCTCCACACCGCTCCAACGGAGACGTACTTCCCCTCAAAGGGAAGGAAATTCGGTAACACATTCTCGTCTCCACCGTCTCCACTCTTGGTTATCTCGTGCCTTTACTTGTGCAATCTTATTTGTGTTATATCTCTTGCTTGCTTGTGTTCCTATACTTGTTGCATCGTATAGGTTGCTCACCTAGTTGCATATCTAGAGAACCTACTTTGATGCAAAGTTTAAATTGTTAAAGAAAAGCTAAAAAAATGTTAGTTGCCTATTCACCCCCCTCTAGTCAACCATATCGATCCTTTCACTAACCATGATTAGTTTATACACTCTGCAGAGGTTTGCACACTTTTCCCCACAAGACTCGATCTCCTCCGTTGATTTTCTCGCACTACATGGTGTTTGAGAAACGGATGACCGAGACACAGTCTTTCAGAAACATTAACTCTCTACTCCGGGCGGACCATACCAAACATACAATCCCACTACCTGCTGATCCACCTCTTCAAGAGCTTCACGTAACTTACTCAACTATGCTAGAGCCCATAATAGCTTGTGGCTGCACACGAAAGTTTCTAGCATGAAAAATCTCAGTTCCCTTTGAGCCTGGGTGGCGGTCCATAGGAAGATCACACGGGTACTCCGGGATTTCCAAACAATACAGGCAACACTTGGTACTCCAGGTGCCTCAATCCACCCAGATGTGTATTTAAGTTGCCACCTTAAGTTGAACCATTACTTGACAATCTCACATCTG